>NW_021963914.1:449899-541678 GCF_901765095.1 Microcaecilia unicolor
ATTAAGGAGGAATAGAAAGAACGAGGGAACGAGAAAGAGGGAAAAAGGAGGTGTAGAAGAAACGAGGGAACGAGAAAGAGGGAAAAAGGAGGTGTAGAAGAAACGAGGGAACGAGAAAGAGGGAAAAAGGAGGTATAGAAGTCCCAAAATTGTGAGAGCTCAACTTAAGAGCACTTAACTTAAGAGCACTTAACTGAACAAGGGAACGAGAAAGAGCGAAAAAGGAGGTGTAAAAGGAACGAGGGAACGAGCACTTAAACTTAAGAGCACGTAGCTTGAGAGAGCTCAACATAAGAGCACTTAACTTAAGACCACTTAAATCTAAGAGCACTTAACTTAAGATCACAACTTAAGAGCACTTAACCTAAGAGCACTTAACTTAAGAGCACTTAACTGAACAAGGGAACGAGAAAGAGCGAAAAAGGAGGTGTAGAAGGAACGAGGGAACGAGCACTTAAACTTAAGAGCACTTAACTTAAGGAGAAATAGAAAGAACGAGGGAACGAGAAAGAGGGAAAAAGGAGGTGTAGAAGGAACGAGGGAACGAGAAAGAGGGAAAAAGGAGGTATAGAAGTCCCAAAATTGTGAGAGCTCAACTTAAGAGCACTTAACTTAAGAGCACTTAAATCTAACAGCACTTAACTTAAGAGCACTTAACTGAACAAGGGAACGAGAAAGAGCGAAAAAGGAGGTGTAAAAGGAACGAGGGAACGAGCACTTAAACTTAAGAGCACTTAGCTTGAGAGAGCTCAACATAAGAGCACTTAACTTAAGAGCACTTAAATCTAAGAGCACTTAAGATCACAACTTAAGAGCACTTAACCTAAGAGCACTTAACTTAAGAGCACTTAACTGAACAAGGGAACGAGAAAGAGCGAAAAAGGAGGTGTAGAAGTCCCAAAATTGTGAGAGCACTTAACTTGAGAGAGCTCAACCTAAGAGCACTTAACTTAAGAGCACTTAACTTGAGATAGCTCAACCTAAGAGCACTTAACTTAAGAGCACTTAATTTGAAAGAGCTCAACCTAAGAGCACTTAACTTAAGAGCACTTAAATCTAAGAGCACTTAACTTAAGAGCACTTAACTGAACAAGGGAACGAGAAAGAGTGAAAAACGAGGTATAGAAGGAACGAGGGAACAAGAAAGAGGGGAAAAGGAGGTGTAGAAGGAAAGAGGGAACGAGAAAGAGGGAAAAAGGAGGTGTAGAAGGAACGAGGGAACGAGAAAGAGCGATAAAGGAGGTGTAGAAGGAACGAGGGAACGAGAAAGAGCGATAAAGGAGGTATAGATGGAACGAGGGAACGAGAAAGAGGGAAAAAGGAGGTATAGAAGGAACAAGGGAACGAGAAAGAGGGAAAAAGGAGGTGTAGAAGGAAAGAGGGAACGAGAAAGAGGGAAAAAGGAGGTGTAGAAGAAACAAGGGAACGAGAGAGTGAAAAAGGAGGTATAGAAGGAACGAGGGAACGAGAAAGAGGGAAAAAGGAGGTGTAGAAGGAACAAGGGAACGAGAAAGAGTGAAAAAGGAGGTATAGAAGGAACGAGGGAATGAGAAAGAGGGAAAAAGGAGGTGCAGAAGGACCGAGGGAACGAGAAAGAGTGAAAAAGGAGGTGTAGAAGGAACTAGGGAACGAGAAAGAGGGAAAAAGGAGGTATAGAAGTCCCAAAATTGTGAGAGCTCAACTTAAGAGCACTTAACTTAAGAGCACTTAACTGAACAAGGGAATGGGAAAGAGCGAAAAAGGAGGTGTAAAACGAACGAGGGAACGAGCACTTAAACTTAAGAGCACTTAGCTTGAGAGAGCTCAACATGAGCACTTAACTTAAGAGCACTTAAATCTAAGAGCACTTAACTTAAGATCACAACTTAAGAGCACTTAACTTAAGAGCACTTAAATCTAACAGCACTTAACTTAAGAGCACTTAACTTAAGAGCACTTAACTGAACAAGGGAACGAGAAAGAGCGAAAAAGGAGGTGTAGAAGGAACGAGGGAACGAGCACTTAAACTTAAGAGCACTTAACTTAAGGAGGAATAGAAAGAACGAGGGAACGAGAAAGAGGGAAAAAGGAGGTGTAGAAGGAACGAGGGAACGAGAAAGAGGGAAAAAGGAGGTGTAGAAGGAACGAGGGAACGAGAAAGAGCGATAAAGGAGGTATAGAAGGAACGAGGGAACGAGAAAGGGGGAAAAAGGAGGTATAGAAGGAACAAGGGAACGAGAAAGAGGGAAAAAGGAGGTGTAGAAGGAACGAGGGAACTAGAAAGAGGGAAAAAGAAGGTGTAGAAGAAACGAGGGAACGAGAAAGAGGGAAAAAGGAGGTATAGAAGTCCCAAAATTGTGAGAGCTCAACTTAAGAGCACTTAACTTAAGAGCACTTAAATCTAACAGCACTTAACTTAAGAGCACTTAACTGAACAAGGGAACGAGAAAGAGTGAAAAACGAGGTATAGAAGGAACGAGGAAACAAGAAAGAGGGGAAAAGGAGGTGTAGAAGGAAAGAGGGAACGAGAAAGAGGGAAAAAGGAGGTGTAGAAGGAACGAGGGAACGAGAAAGAGCGATAAAGGAGGTGTAGAAGGAACGAGGGAACGAGAAAGAGTGAAAAAGGAGGTATAGAAGGAACGAGGGAACGAGAAAGAGGGAAAAAGGAGGTGTAGAAGGAACAAGGGAACGAGAAAGAGTGAAAAAGGAGGTATAGAAGGAACGAGGGAATGAGAAAGAGTGAAAAAGGAGGTATAGAAGTCCCAAAATTGTGAGAGCTCAACTTAAGAGCACTTAACTTAAGAGCACTTAACTGAACAAGGGAATGGGAAAGAGCGAAAAAGGAGGTGTAAAACGAACGAGGGAACGAGCACTTAAACTTAAGAGCACTTAGCTTGAGAGAGCTCAACATAAGAGCACTTAACTTAAGAGCACTTAAATCTAAGAGCACTTAACTTAAGATCACAACTTAAGAGCACTTAACTTAAGAGCACTTAAATCTAACAGCACTTAACTTAAGAGCACTTAGCTTAAGAGCACTTAACTGAACAAGGGAACGAGAAAGAGCGAAAAAGGAGGTGTAGAAGGAACGAGGGAACGAGCACTTAAACTTAAGAGCACTTAACTTAAGGAGGAATAGAAAGAACGAGGGAACGAGAAAGAGGGAAAAAGGAGGTGTAGAAGGAACAAGGGAACGAGAAAGAGTGAAAAACGAGGTATAGAAGGAACGAGGGAACTAGAAAGAGGGAAAAAGGAGGTGTAGAAGGAAAGAGGGAACGAGAAAGAGGGAAAAAGGAGGTGTAGAAGGAACAAGGGAACGAGAAAGAGGGAAAAAGGAGGTATAGATGTCCCAAAATTGTGAGAGCTCAACTTAAGAGCACTTAACTTAAGAGCACTTAATTGAACAAGGGAATGGGAAAGAGCGAAAAAGGAGGTGTAAAAGGAACGAGGGAACGAGCACTTAAACTTAAGAGCACTTAGCTTGAGAGAGCTCAACATAAGAGCACTTAACTTAAGAGCACTTAAATCTAAGAGCACTTAACTTAAGATCTCAACAAGAGCACTTAACTTAAGAGCACTTAAATCTAACAGCACTTAACTTAAGAGCACTTAACTGAACAAGGGAACGAGAAAGAGGGAAAAAGGAGGTGTAGAAGAAACGAGGGAACGAGAAAGAGGGAAAAAGGAGGTATAGAAGTCCCAAAATTGTGAGAGCTCAACTTAAGAGCACTTAACTTATGAGCACTTAAATCTAACAGCACTTAACTTAAGAGCACTTAGCTTAAGAGCACTTAACTGAACAAGGGAACAAGAAAGAGCGAAAAAGGAGGTGTAAAAGGAACGAGGGAACGAGCACTTAAACTTCAGAGCACTTAGCTTGAGAGAGCTCAACATAAGAGCACTTAACTTAAGATCACAACTTAAGAGCACTTAACTTAAGAGCACTTAACTTAAGAGCACTTAACTGAACAAGGGAACAAGAAAGAGCGAAAAAGGAGGTGTAAAAGGAACGAGGGAACGAGCACTTAAACTTCAGAGCACTTAGCTTGAGAGAGCTCAACATAAGAGCACTTAACTTAAGAGCACTTAACCTAAGAGCACTTAACTTAAGAGCACTTAACTGAACAAGGGAACGAGAAAGAGCGAAAAAGGAGGTGTAGAAGGAACGAGGGAACGAGCACTTAAACTTAAGAGCACTTAACTTAAGGAGGAATAGAAAGAACGAGGGAACGAGAAAGAGGGAAAAAGGAGGTGTAGAAGGAACGAGGGAACGAGAAAGAGGGAAAAAGGAGGTATAGAAGTCCCAAAATTGTGAGAGCTCAACTTAAGAGCACTTAACTTATGAGCACTTAAATCTAACAGCACTTAACTTAAGAGCACTTAGCTTAAGAGCACTTAACTGAACAAGGGAACGAGAAAGAGCGAAAAAGGAGGTGTAAAAGGAACGAGGGAACGAGCACTTAAACTTAAGAGCACTTAGCTTGAGAGAGCTCAACATAAGAGCACTTAACTTAAGAGCACTTAAATCTAACAGCACTTAACTTAAGAGCACTTAACTGAACAAGGGAACGAGAAAGAGTGAAAAACGAGGTATAGAAGGAACGAGGGAACTAGAAAGAGGGAAAAAGGAGGTATAGAAGGAACAAGGGAAAGAGAAAGAGGGAAAAAGGAGGTGTAGATGAAAGAGGGAACGAGAAAGAGGGAAAAAGAAGGTGTAGAAGGAACAATGGAACGAGAAAGAGTGAAAAAGGAGGTATAGAAGGAACGAAGGAATGAGAAAGAGTGAAAAAGGCGGTATAGAAGGAACGAGGGAATGAGAAAGAGGGAAAAAGGAGGTGTAGAAGGAACGAGGGAACGAGAAAGAGGGAAAAAGGAGGTATAGAAGGAACGAGGGAACGAGAAAGAGGGAAAAGGAGGTGTAGAAGGAAAGAGGGAATGAGAAAGAGGGAAAAAGGAGGTGTAGAAGGAACGAGGGAATGAGAAAGAGCGATAAAAGAGGTATAGAAGGAACGAGGGAACGAGAAAGAGGGAAAAAGGAGGTATAGAAGGAACGAGGGAACGAGAAAGAGGGAAAAAGGAGGTATAGAAGGAACAAGGGAATGAGAAAGAGGGAAAAAGGACGTGTAGAAGGAACGAGGGAACAAGAAAGAGCGAAAAAGAAGGTGTAAAAGGAACGAGGGAACGAGAAAGAGGGAAAAAGGAGGTATAGAAGGAACAAGGGAACGAGAAAGAGGGAAAAAGGAGGTATAGAAGTCCCAAAATTGTGAGAGCTCAACTTAAGAGCACTTAACTTAAGAGCACTTAAATCTAACAGCACTTAACTTAAGAGCACTTAACTTAAGAGCACTTAACTGAACAAGGGAACGAGAAAGAGCGAAAAAGGTGTAAAAGGAACGAGGGAACGAGCACTTAAACTTCAGAGCACTTAGCTTGAGAGAGCTCAACATAAGAGCACTTAACTTAAGATCACAACTTAAGAGCACTTAACCTAAGAGCACTTAACTTAAGAGCACTTAACTGAACAAGGGAACGAGAAAGAGCGAAAAAGGAGGTGTAGAAGGAACGAGGGAACGAGCACTTAAACTTAAGAGCACTTAACTTAAGGATGAATAGAAAGAACGAGGGAACGAGAAAGAGGGGAAAAGGAGGTGTAGAAGAAACGAGGGAACGAGAAAGAGGGAAAAAGGAGGTATAGAAGTCCCAAAATTGTGAGAGCTCAACTTAAGAGCACTTAACTTATGAGCACTTAAATCTAACAGCACTTAACTTAAGAGCACTTAACTTAAGAGCACTTAACTGAACAAGGGAACGAGAAAGAGCGAAAAAGGAGGTGTAAAAGGAACGAGGGAACGAGCACTTAAACTTCAGAGCACTTAGCTTGAGAGAGCTCAACATAAGAGCACTTAACTTAAGAGCACTTAAATCTAAGAGCACTTAACTTAAGATCACAACTTAAGAGCACTTAACCTAAGAGCACTTAACTTAAGAGCACTTAACTGAACAAGGGAACGAGAAAGAGCGAAAAAGGAGGTGTAGAAGGAACGAGGGAACGAGCACTTAAACTTAAGAGCACTTAACTTAAGGAGGAATAGAAAGAACGAGGGAACGAGAAAGAGGGAAAAAGGAGGTGTAGAAGGAACGAGGGAACGAGAAAGAGGGAAAAAGGAGGTATAGAAGTCCCAAAATTGTGAGAGCTCAACTTAAGAGCACTTAACTTATGAGCACTTAAATCTAACAGCACTTAACTTAAGAGCACTTAACTTAAGAGCACTTAACTGAACAAGGGAACGAGAAAGAGCGAAAAAGGAGGTGTAGAAGGAACGAGGGAACAAGAAAGAGGGAAAAAGGAGGTGTAGAAGGAACGAGGGAACGAGAAAGAGCGATAAAGGAGGTATAGAAGGAACGAGGGAACGAGAAAGAGGGAAAAAGGAGGTGTAGAAGGAACAAGGGAACGAAAAAGAGGGAAAAAGGAGGTGTAGAAGGAACGAGGGAACGAGAAAGAGCGATAAAGGAGGTATAGAAGGAACGAGGGGAACGAGAAAGAGGGAAAAAGGAGGTGTAGAAGGAACAAGGAACGAGAAAGAGGGAAAAAGGAGGTGTAGAAGGAACGAGGGAATGAGAAAGAGGGAAAAAGGAGGTGTAGAAGGAACGAGGGAACGAGAAAGAGCGATAAAGGAGTATAGAAGGAACAAGGGAACGAGAAAGAGGGAAAAAGGAGGTATAGAAGGAACAAGGGAACGAGAAAGAGTGAAAAGGAGGTGTAGAAGGAACGAGGGAACAAGAAGAGGAAAAAGGAGGTGTAGAAGGAACGAGGGAACGAGAAAGAGCGATAAAGGAGGTATAGAAGGAAGAGGGAACGAGAAGGGGGAAAAAAGGAGGTATAGAAGGAACAAGGGAACGAGAAAGAGGGAAAAAGGAGGTGTAGAAGGAACGAGGGAACGAGAAAGAGGGAAAAAGGAGGTGTAGAAGAAACGAGGGAACGAGAAAGAGGGAAAAAGGAGGTATAGAAGTCCCAAAATTGTGAGAGCTCAACTTAAGAGCACTTAACTTAAGAGCACTTAAATCTAACAGCACTTAACTTAAGAGCACTTAACTGAACAAGGGAACGAGAAAGAGTGAAAAACGAGGTATAGAAGGAACGAGGGAACAAGAAAGAGGGGAAAAGGAGGTGTAGAAGGAAAGAGGGAACGAGAAAGAGGGAAAAAGGAGGTGTAGAAGGAACGAGGGAACGAGAAAGAGCGATAAAGGAGGTGTAGAAGGAACGAGGGAACGAGAAAGAGTGAAAAAGGAGGTATAGAAGGAACGAGGGAACGAGAAAGAGGGAAAAAGGAGGTGTAGAAGGAACAAGGGAACGAGAAAGAGCGATAAAGGAGGTATAGAAGGAACGAGGGAACGAGAAAGAGGGAAAAAGGAGGTGTAGAAGGAACAAGGGAACGAAAAAGAGGGAAAAAGGAGGTGTAGAAGGAACGAGGGAACGAGAAAGAGCGATAAAGGAGGTATAGAAGGAACGAGGGAACGAGAAAGAGGGAAAAAGGAGGTGTAGAAGGAACAAGGGAACGAGAAAGAGGGAAAAAGGAGGTGTAGAAGGAACGAGGGAATGAGAAAGAGGGAAAAAGGAGGTGTAGAAGGAACGAGGGAACGAGAAAGAGCGATAAAGGAGGTATAGAAGGAACAAGGGAACGAGAAAGAGGGAAAAAGGAGGTATAGAAGGAACAAGGGAACGAGAAAGAGTGAAAAAGGAGGTGTAGAAGGAACGAGGGAACAAGAAAGAGGGAAAAGGAGGTGTAGAAGGAACGAGGGAACGAGAAAGAGCGATAAAGGAGGTATAGAAGGAACGAGGGAACGAGAAAGGGGGAAAAAGGAGGTATAGAAGGAACAAGGGAACGAGAAAGAGGGAAAAAGGAGGTGTAGAAGGAACGAGGGAACTAGAAAGAGGGAAAAAGGAGGTGTAGAAGAAACGAGGGAACGAGAAAGAGGGAAAAAGGAGGTATAGAAGTCCCAAAATTGTGAGAGCTCAACTTAAGAGCACTTAACTTAAGAGCACTTAAATCTAACAGCACTTAACTTAAGAGCACTTAACTGAACAAGGGAACGAGAAAGAGTGAAAAACGAGGTATAGAAGGAACGAGGGAACAAGAAAGAGGGGAAAAGGAGGTGTAGAAGGAAAGAGGGAACGAGAAAGAGGGAAAAAGGAGGTGTAGAAGGAACGAGGGAACGAGAAAGAGCGATAAAGGAGGTGTAGAAGGAACGAGGGAACGAGAAAGAGTGAAAAAGGAGGTATAGAAGGAACAAGGGAACGAGAAAGAGGGAAAAAGGAGGTGTAGAAGGAACAAGGGAACGAGAAAGAGTGAAAAAGGAGGTATAGAAGGAACGAGGGAATGAGAAAGAGTGAAAAAGGAGGTGTAGAAGGACCGAGGGAACGAGAAAGAGTGAAAAAGGAGGTGTAGAAGGAACTAGGGAACGAGAAAGAGGGAAAAAGGAGGTATAGAAGTCCCAAAATTGTGAGAGCTCAACTTAAGAGCACTTAACTTAAGAGCACTTAACTGAACAAGGGAATGGGAAAGAGCGAAAAAGGAGGTGTAAAACGAACGAGGGAACGAGCACTTAAACTTAAGAGCACTTAGCTTGAGAGAGCTCAACATAAGAGCACTTAACTTAAGAGCACTTAAATCTAAGAGCACTTAACTTAAGATCACAACTTAAGAGCACTTAACTTAAGAGCACTTAAATCTAACAGCACTTAACTTAAGAGCACTTAGCTTAAGAGCACTTAACTGAACAAGGGAACGAGAAAGAGCGAAAAAGGAGGTGTAGAAGGAACGAGGGAACGAGCACTTAAACTTAAGAGCACTTAACTTAAGGAGGAATAGAAAGAACGAGGGAACGAGAAAGAGGGAAAAAGGAGGTGTAGAAGGAACAAGGGAACGAGAAAGAGTGAAAAACGAGGTATAGAAGGAACGAGGGAACTAGAAAGAGGGAAAAAGGAGGTATAGAAGGAACAAGGGAAAGAGAAAGAGGGAAAAAGGAGGTGTAGAAGGAAAGAGGGAACGAGAAAGAGGGAAAAAGGAGGTGTAGAAGGAACAAGGGAACGAGAAAGAGGGAAAAAGGAGGTATAGATGTCCCAAAATTGTGAGAGCTCAACTTAAGAGCACTTAACTTAAGAGCACTTAATTGAACAAGGGAATGGGAAAGAGCAAAAAAGGAGGTGTAAAAGGAACGAGGGAACGAGCACTTAAACTTAAGAGCACTTAGCTTGAGAGAGCTCAACATAAGAGCACTTAACTTAAGAGCACTTAAATCTAAGAGCACTTAACTTAAGATCTCAACAAGAGCACTTAACTTAAGAGCACTTAAATCTAACAGCACTTAACTTAAGAGCACTTAACTGAACAAGGGAACGAGAAAGAGGGAAAAAGGAGGTGTAGAAGGAACGAGGGAACGAAAAAGAGGGAAAAAGGAGGTATAGAAGTCCCAAAATTGTGAGAGCTCAACTTAAGAGCACTTAACTTAAGAGCACTTAAATCTAACAGCACTTAACTTAAGAGCACTTAACTGAACAAGGGAACGAGAAAGAGCGAAAAAGGAGGTGTAGAAGGAACGAGGGAACGAGCACTTAAACTTAAGAGCACTTAACTTAAGGAGGAATAGAAAGAACGAGGGAACGAGAAAGAGGGAAAAAGGAGGTGTAGAAGAAACGAGGGAACGAGAAAGAGGGAAAAAGGAGGTATAGAAGTCCCAAAATTGTGAGAGCTCAACTTAAGAGCACTTAACTTAAGAGCACTTAAATCTAACAGCACTTAACTTAAGAGCACTTAACTTAAGAGCACTTAACTGAACAAGGGAACGGGAAAGAGCCAAAAAGGAGGTGTAAAAGGAACGAGGGAACTTGCACTTAAACTTAAGAGCACTTAAATCTAAGAGCACTTAACTTAAGATCACAACTTAAGAGCACTTAACTTAAGAGCACTTAAATCTAAGAGCACTTAACTTAAGATCACAACTTAAGAGCACTTAACTTAAGAGCACTTAACTTAAGAGCACTTAACTGAACAAGGGAACAAGAAAGAGCGAAAAAGGAGGTGTAAAAGGAACGAGGGAACGAGCACTTAAACTTCAGAGCACTTAGCTTGAGAGAGCTCAACATAAGAGCACTTAACTTAAGATTACAACTTAAGAGCACTTAACCTAAGAGCACTTAACTTAAGAGCACTTAACTGAACAAGGGAACGAGAAAGAGCGAAAAAGGAGGTGTAGAAGGAACGAGGGAACGAGCACTTAAACTTAAGAGCACTTAACTTAAGGAGGAATAGAAAGAACGAGGGAACGAGAAAGAGGGAAAAAGGAGGTATAGAAGTCCCAAAATTGTGAGAGCTCAACTTAAGAGCACTTAACTTATGAGCACTTAAATCTAACAGCACTTAACTTAAGAGCACTTAGCTTAAGAGCACTTAACTGAACAAGGGAACGAGAAAGAGCGAAAAAGGAGGTGTAAAAGAAACGAGGGAACGAGCACTTAAACTTAAGAGCACTTAGCTTGAGAGAGCTCAACATAAGAGCACTTAACATAAGAGCACTTAAATCTAACAGCACTTAACTTAAGAGCACTTAACTGAACAAGGGAACGAGAAAGAGTGAAAAACGAGGTATAGAAGGAACGAGGGAACTAGAAAGAGGGAAAAAGGAGGTATAGAAGGAACAAGGGAAAGAGAAAGAGGGAAAAAGGAGGTGTAGAAGGAAAGAGGGAACGAGAAAGAGGGAAAAAGGAGGTGTAGAAGGAACAATGGAACGAGAAAGAGTGAAAAAGGAGGTATAGAAGGAACGAGGGAACGAGAAAGAGGGAAAAAGGAGGTGTAGAAGGAACAAGGGAACGAGAAAGAGTGAAAAAGGAGGTATAGAAGGAACGAGGGAATGAGAAAGAGTGAAAAAGGAGGTATAGAAGGAACGAGGGAATGAGAAAGAGGGAAAAAGGAGGTGTAGAAGGAACGAGGGAACGAGAAAGACTGAAAAAGGAGGTGTAGAAGGAACTAGGGAACGAGAAAGAGGGAAAAAGGAGGTATAGATGTCCCAAAATTGTGAGAGCTCAACTTAAGAGCACTTAACTTAAGAGCACTTAATTGAACAAGGGAATGGGAAAGAGCGAGAAAGGAGGTGTAAAAGGAACGAGGGAACGAGCACTTAAACTTAAGAGCACTTAGCTTGAGAGAGCTCAACATAAGAGCACTTAACTTAAGAGCACTTAAATCTAAGAGCACTTAACTTAAGATCTCAAGAGCACTTAACTTAAGAGCACTTAAATCTAACAGCACTTAACTTAAGAGCACTTAACTGAACAAGGGAACGAGAAAGAGGGAAAAAGGAGGTGTAGAAGGAACGAGGGAATGAGAAAGAGGGAAAAAGGAGGTATAGAAGTCCCAAATTGTGAGAGCTCAACTTAAGAGCACTTAACTTAAGAGCACTTAAATCTAACAGCACTTAACTTAAGAGCACTTAACTGAACAAGGGAACGAGAAAGAGCGAAAAAGGAGGTGTAGAAGGAACGAGGGAACGAGCACTTAAACTTAAGAGCACTTAACTTAAGGTGGAATAGAAAGAACGAGGGAACAAGAAAGCGGGAAAAGGAGGTGTAGAAGGAACGAGGGAACGAGCACTTAAACTTAAGAGCACTTAACTTAAGGTGGAATAGAAAGAACGAGGGAACAAGAAAGAGGGAAAAAGGAGGTGTAGAAGAAACGAGGGAACGAGAAAGAGGGAAAAAGGAGGTATAGAAGTCCCAAAATTGTGAGAGCTCAACTTAAGAGCACTTAACTTAAGAGCACTTAAATCTAACAGCACTTAACTTAAGAGCACTTAACTTAAGAGCACTTAACTGAACAAGGGAACGAGAAAGAGCGAAAAGGAGGTGTAAAAGGAACGAGGGAACGAGAAAGGGGGAAAAAGGAGGTATAGAAGGAACAAGGGAAATAGAAAGAGGGAAAAAGGACGTGTAGAAGGAACGAGGGAACAAGAAAGAGCGAAAAAGAAGGTGTAAAAGGAACGAGGGAATGAGAAAGAGGGAAAAGGAGGTGTAGAAGGAACGAGGGAACGAGAAAGAGCGATAAAGGAGGTATAGAAGGAACAAGGGAACGAGAAAGAAGGAAAAAGGAGGTGTAGAAGGAACGAGGGAACGAGAAAGAGCAATAAAGGAGGTATAGAAGGAACGAGGGAACGAGAAAGAGGGAAAAAGGAGGTATAGAAGGAACAAGGGAACGAGAAAGAAGGAAAAAGGAGGTGTAGAAGGAACGAGGGAACGAGAAAGAGCAATAAAGGAGGTATAGAAGGAACGAGGGAACGAGAAAGAGGAAAAAGGAGGTATAGAAGGAACAAGGGAACGAGAAAGAAGGAAAAAGGAGGTGTAGAAGGAACGAGGGAAAGAGAAAGAGGGGAAAGGATGTGTAGAAGGAACGAGGGAACGAGAAAGAGGGAAAAAGGAGGTATAGAAGTCCCAAAATTGTGAGAGCTCAACTTAAGAGCACTTAACTTAAGAGCACTTAAATCTAACAGCACTTAACTTAAGAGCACTTAAATCTAACAGCACTTAACTTAAGAGCACTTAACTTAAGAGCACTTAACTGAACAAGGGAACGAGAAAGAGCGAAAAAGGAGGTGTAAATGGAACGAGGGAACGAGCACTTAAACTTAAGAGCACTTAGCTTGAGAGAGCTCAACATAAGAGCACTTAAGTTAAGAGCACTTAAATCTAAGAGCACTTAACTTAAGATCACAACTTAAGAGCACTTAACTTAAGGAGGAATAGAAAGAACGAGGGAACGAGAAAGAGGGAAAAAGGAGGTATAGAAGTCCCAAAATTGTGAGAGCTCAACTTAAGAGCACTTAAGAGCACTTAAATCTAACAGCACTTAACTTAAGAGCACTTAACTTAAGATCACAACTTAAGAGCACTTAACCTAAGAGCACTTAACTTAAGAGCACTTAACTGAACAAGGGAACGAGAAAGAGCGAAAAAGGAGGTGTAGAAGGAACGAGGGAACGAGAAAGGGGGAAAAAGGAGGTATAGAAGGAACAAGGGAAATAGAAAGAGGGAAAAAGGACGTGTAGAAGGAACGAGGGAACAAGAAAGAGCGAAAAAGAAGGTGTAAAAGGAACGAGGGAACGAGAAAGAGGGAAAAAAGGAGGTGTAGAAGGAACGAGGGAACGAGAAAGAGGGAAAAAGGAGGTATAGAAGGAACAAGGGAAATAGAAAGAGGGAAAAAGGACGTGTAGAAGGAACGAGGGAACAAGAAAGAGCGAAAAAGAAGGTGTAAAAGGAACGAGGGAACGAGAAAGAGGGAAAAAGGAGGTGTAGAAGTCCCAAAATTGTGAGAGCACTTAACTTGAGATAGCTCAACCTAAGAGCACTTAACTTAAGAGCACTTAACTGAACAAGGGAACGAGAAAGAGTGAAAAAACCGAGGTATAGAAGGAACGAGGGAACGAGAAAGAGGGAAAAAAGAGGTATAGAAGGAACAAGGGAACGAGAAAGAGGGGAAAAGGAGGTGTAGAAGGAACAAGGGAACGAGAAAGAGTGAAAAAAGAGGTATAGAAGGAACAAGGGAACGAGAAAGAGGGGAAAAGGAGGTGTAGAAGGAACAAGGGAACGAGAAAGAGTGAAAAAGGAGGTATAGAAGGAACGAGGGAATGAGAAAGAGTGAAAAAGGAGGTGTAGAAGGAACGAGGGAACGAGAAAGGGGAAAAGGAGGTATAGAAGGAACGAGGGAACGAGAAAGAGGGAAAAAGGAGGTGTAGAAGGAAAGAGGGAACGAGAAAGAGGGAAAAAAGGAGGTGTAGAAGGAAAGAGGGAACGAGAAAGAGGGAAAAGGAGGTGTAGAAGGAACGAGGGAATGAGAAAGAGCGATAAAGGAGGTATAGAAGGAACGAGGGAACGAGAAAGAGGGAAAAAAGGAGGTATAGAAGTCCCAAAATTGTGAGAGCTCAACTTAAGAGCACTTAACTTAAGAGCACTTAAATCTAACAGCACTTAACTTAAGAGCACTTAACTTAAGAGCACTTAACTGAACAAGGGAATGAGAAAGAGCGAAAAAGGAGGTGTAAAAGGAACAAGGGAACGAGCACTTAAACTTAAGAGCACTTAGCTTGAGAGAGCTCAACATAAGAGCACTTAACTTAAGAGCACTTAAATCTAAGAGCACTTAACTTAAGATCACAACTTAAGAGCACTTAACCTAAGAGCACTTAACTTAAGAGCACTTAACTGAACAAGGGAACGAGAAAGAGCGAAAAAGGAGGTGTAGAAGGAACGAGGGAACGAGCACTTAAACTTAAGAGAACTTACCTTAAGGAGGAATAGAAAGAACGAGGGAACGAGAAAGAGGGAAAAAGGAGGTGTAGAAGGAACGAGGGAACGAGAAAGAGGGAAAAAGGAGGTGTAGAAGGAACGAGGAAACGAGAAAGAGGGAAAAAAGGAGGTATAGAAGTCCCAAAATTGTGAGAGCACTTAACTTGAGAGAGCTCAACCTAAGAGCACTTAAGAGCACTTAACTTAAGAGCACTTATCTTAAGGAGGAATAGAAAGAACGAGGGAACGAGAAAGAGAAAAAAGGAGGTAGAGAAGTCCCAAAATTGTGAGAGTACTAAACGTAAGAGCACTTAACCTGAGAACACTTAACTTGAGAGCGCTCAACCTAAGAGCACTTAACTTAAGAGCACTTAACTTGAGAGAGCTCAACCTAAGAGCACTTAACTTAAGAGCACTTAACTTTTCGGAGGAATAGAAAGA
Source organism: Microcaecilia unicolor (assembly GCF_901765095.1). Classification (NCBI taxonomy): domain Eukaryota; kingdom Metazoa; phylum Chordata; class Amphibia; order Gymnophiona; family Siphonopidae; genus Microcaecilia; species Microcaecilia unicolor. Next base: position 464,652 of record NW_021963914.1, read on the forward strand.
ACGAAGGAACGAGAAAGAGCGAAAAAGAGGTATAGAAGGAACGAGGAAATGAGAAAGAGCAAAAAGGAAGCATAGAAGGAACGAGGGAACGAGAAAGAGAGAAAAGGATGTATAGGTCCCAAAATTGTGAGAGCACTTAAACCTGAGAACTTGAGAGCACTTAACCTAAGAGCACTTAAATCTAACAGCACTTAACTTAAGAGCACTTAACTTAAGAGCACTTAACTGAACAAGGGAACGAGAAAGAGCGAAAAAGGAGGTGTAAATGGAACGAGGGAACGAGCACTTAAACTTAAGAGCACTTAGCTTGAGAGAGCTCAACATAAGAGCACTTAAGTTAAGAGCACTTAAATCTAAGAGCACTTAACTTAAGATCACAACTTAAGAGCACTTAACTTAAGGAGGAATAGAAAGAACGAGGGAACGAGAAAGAGGGAAAAAGGAGGTGTAGAAGAAACGAGGGAACGAGAAAGAGGGAAAAAGGAGGTATAGAAGTCCCAAAATTGTGAGAGCTCAACTTAAGAGCACTTAAGAGCACTTAAATCTAACAGCACTTAACTTAAGAGCACTTAACTTAAGATCACAACTTAAGAGCACTTAAATCTAACAGCACTTAACTTAAGAGCACTTAACTTAAGAGCACTTAACTGAACAAGGGAACGAGAAAGAGCGAAAAAGGAGGTGTAAAAGGAACGTGGGAACGAGCACTTAAACTTAAGAGCACTTAGCTTGAGAGAGCTCAACATAAGAGCACTTAACTTAAGAGCACTTAAATCTAAGAGCACTTAACTTAAGATCACAACTTAAGAGCACTTAACCTAAGAGCACTTAACTTAAGAGCACTTAACTGAACAAGGGACGAGAAAGAGCGAAAAAGGAGGTGTAGAAGGAACGAGGGAACGAGCACTTAAACTTAAGAGCACTTAACTTAAGGAGGAATAGAAAGAACGAGGGAACAAGAAAGAGGGAAAAAGGAGGTGTAGAAGTCCCAAAATTGTGAGAGCACTTAACTTGAGATAGCTCAACCTAAGAGCACTTAACTTAAGAGCACTTAACTGAACAAGGGAACGAGAAAGAGTGAAAAACGAGGTATAGAAGGAACGAGGGAACGAGAAAGAGGGAAAAAAGAGGTATAGAAGGAACAAGGGAACGAGAAAGAGGGGAAAAGGTGTAGAAGGAACAAGGGAACGAGAAAGAGTGAAAAAGGAGGTATAGAAGGAACGAGGGAATGAGAAAGAGTGAAAAAGGAGGTGTAGAAGGAACGAGGGAACGAGAAAGGGGAAAAGGAGGTATAGAAGGAAAGAGGGAACGAGAAAGAGGGAAAAAGGAGGTGTAGAAGGAAAGAGGGAACGAGAAAGAGGGAAAAAGGAGGTGTAGAAGGAACGAGGGAATGAGAAAGAGCGATAAAGGAGGTATAGAAGGAACGAGGGAACGAGAAAGAGGGAAAAAGGAGGTATAGAAGTCCCAAAATTGTGAGAGCTCAACTTAAGAGCACTTAACTTAAGAGCACTTAAATCTAACAGCACTTAACTTAAGAGCACTTAACTTAAGAGCACTTAACTGAACAAGGGAATGAGAAAGAGCGAAAAAGGAGGTGTAAAAGGAACAAGGGAACGAGCACTTAAACTTAAGAGCACTTAGCTTGAGAGAGCTCAACATAAGAGCACTTAACTTAAGAGCACTTAAATCTAAGAGCACTTAACTTAAGATCACAACTTAAGAGCACTTAACCTAAGAGCACTTAACTTAAGAGCACTTAACTGAACAAGGGAACGAGAAAGAGCGAAAAAGGAGGTGTAGAAGGAACGAGGGAACGAGCACTTAAACTTAAGAGAACTTACCTTAAGGAGGAATAGAAAGAACGAGGGAATGAGAAAGAGGGAAAAAGGAGGTGTAGAAGGAACGAGGGAACGAGAAAGAGGGAAAAAGGAGGTGTAGAAGGAACGAGGAAACGAGAAAGAGGGAAAAAGGAGGTATAGAAGTCCCAAAATTGTGAGAGCACTTAACTTGAGAGAGCTCAACCTAAGAGCACTTAAGAGCACTTAACTTAAGAGCACTTATCTTAAGGAGGAATAGAAAGAACGAGGGAACGAGAAAGAGAAAAAAGGAGGTATAGAAGTCCCAAAATTGTGAGAGTACTAAACGTAAGAGCACTTAACCTGAGAGCACTTAACTTGAGAGCGCTCAACCTAAGAGCACTTAACTTAAGAGCACTTAACTTGAGAGAGCTCAACCTAAGAGCACTTAACTTAAGAGCACTTAACTTTTCGGAGGAATAGAAAGAACGAAGGAACGAGAAAGAGCGAAAAAGAGGTATAGAAGGAACGAGGAAATGAGAAAGAGCAAAAAGGAAGCATAGAAGGAACGAGGGAACGAGAAAGAGAGAAAAGGATGTATAGGTCCCAAAATTGTGAGAGCACTTAAACCTGAGAACTTGAGAGCACTTAACCTAAGAGCACTTAAATGTAAGAGCACTTAACTTAAGAGCACTTAACAGCACTTTTTTCTATTCCTCCTTAAGTTAAGTGCTCTTAGGTTAAGTGCTCTTAAGTTTCTTAGGTTTTTGTGCTCACAATTTTGGGACTTCTATACCTTCTTTTCTCTCTTTTTCGTTCCCTCGTTCTTTCTATACCTCCTTTTTTGTTCTTTCTCGTTCCCTCGTTCCTTCTATACCTCTTTTTCGCTCTTTCTCGTTCTCTTATTCTTTCTATACCTCCTTTTCTCTCTTTCTCGTTCCCTCGTTCCTTCTATACTTCCTTTTCGCTCTTTCTCGTTCCCTCGTTCCTTCTATATCTCCTTTTCTCTCTTTTTCGTTCCCTCGCTCCTTCTATACCTCTTTTTCACTTTTTCTCATTCCCTCGTTCTTTCTATACCTCCATTTTTGTCCTCTCATTCTTTCATTTTCTGTACCTCCTTTTTTCTCTTTCTTGTTCCCTCATTCATTCTATACCTCCTTTTTCACTCTCTCGTTCCCTCATTCTTTCTATACCTCCTTTTTTCTTTCTCGTTCCCTCGTTCATTCTATACCTCCTTTTTTTGCTTTCTCTTTCCCTCGTTCTTTCTATACCTCCTTTTTTGTTCTTTCTCATTCCCTAGTTCTTTCTATACCTTCTTTTTTGCTTTCTCATTCCCTCGTTCTTTCTATACCTCCTTTTTCTCTTTCTTGTTCCCTCGTTCATTCTATACCTCTTTTTCACTCTTTCCCTCGTTCTTTCTATACCTCCTTGTCACTCTTTCTCGTTCCCTCATTCTTTCTATACTTCCTTTTCGCTCTTTCTTGTTCCCTCGTTCCTTCTATACCTCCTTTTCACTCTCTCATTCCCTCGTTCCTTCTATACCTTCTTTTCTCTCTTTCTCGAGGAACGAGAAAAAAGGAGGAATAGAAAATACGAGGGAACGAGAAAGAGAGAAAAGGAGGTATAGAAAGAACAAGGGAACGAGAAAGAGAAAAAAGGAGGTATAGCTCAGGCTGTCTGGGTCTTGACAAATAGTAATAATTATTGCAAGGGATACTAAGGAAATACACAGCACAACTTACAATAGAAAAATTACAAGGTGAGCAGGAGGCAGAGCCATTCCAAACTAGGTTATAAATCAAGGCTTCCTCCAGTAACAATTATCTATGTAGAGCTGAATTCCTCCTCCCCATTTCTTCACAGTATGTACCCTGTGGACTCTTACTGATCAAGCAAGCAGAAGCCAAGGAATGCCTTGTTCACAGCACCCAGTGAGTCCCAATTGTGGCTTAATAGTGACACCTACTGGTCAAGATCCAAGCTGCTGGAAATGGACTACAGCTATCCAAGGACAAATGGAAGGAAGTAGCTTCAAAATTTCAAAGCATTTATTGATATCAATAAACGATTACTTTGAAATTTTGAAGCTACTTCCATTTGTCCTTGGATAGCCATAGTCCATTTCCTACTGTTCCTTGCTTTTGTATACCTGTTGGATTTCTGTGTTCTTCCACCATGGTGGACTATCTGCAAGATCCAAGATGCACCAGGCTCTGAAGAGTACCAAGATCTCTGGCAGTCTGCTCAGGATTATTGCTGTGTTGGCTGGATAACATAAAAAATTTTAAAAAAGAAGAAAAAGAGAAAGGGCCTAATCAGGGAACTCAAAGCTTAGTGTGTAGGAATGTAACTCGCCTTCAGCTCAGATTTGGAAAAATGAACGATGGTATCCTTCCACCATTACTAACAGTAAGGAGCAGACCTGCAGCCAATTCCAACATGGCTGGAAGCTCAGGGGTGAGGGAAGTTAAGCCAGGCCAATAAAGGGAAAGAGAAAGAGATAGGGATGTGATACACTACCTTTCTGTGGTTACAAAGTGGGTTTGCATATATATACACACACAGGTACTTATTTTGTACCTGAGGCAAAGGAGGGTTAAGTGACTTGCCCAGAGTCACAAAGGGGGTGGGACTTCATATACCACCTTTCTGTGGTTACAATCAAAGTGATTTACTTATTATATACAGCTACATATTTGCAGTGGAATCGAACTTGGTTACCCCCTGGTTCTCAGGCCACTGCCCTAACCATTAGGCTACTCCTCCACTACAATAAAGTTTATTAGTGGTACAATGCTGGTTTTCAAGAGCCATAAACAGTTTTCAGATCAGCAAAGACACTGTAATATTTTCAATTTTATTCTCCATTCCTTTCCAAATAATTCCTAATATTTTGTTTGTTTTAAGATGACCACCACCAACCCACTCCGAACTGAAGGTGTCCACATATAGTCCACAATCCCCTTTCCCAGTATGGAACCCAACATTGTGTCCACTATGGCTTGGATGATTTTTCCTATATGCTCCGCTTCACCCTTGTCCACATTAAAGGGTCCTTTTACTAAGCTGAGTTACAAGGGGCCACTTTTAGCCTGGCTGTAAAATGGCCACATTTCCATTTATGGACAGATGCTAATTTCCAATTAGCACATGAACTCTTAACGACACCTGTTTAGTAGGTGGAAAGGGCTTACACACTAACCATGTGCTAATTAGTTGGTGTGTGGCGATGTAGCTGTGCTAACCAATTAGCACTGGGCATGCCTAATCTCCGCTCCCAGATACACCTGCTGGGCACTTGAGCGCACCCCACGGTACTTCATTTTGACACAGGGAAGCAAGTGTTAATGCTTATCGCCTCTTCGTAAAAGGAGTCCTGAAATTCATTTGCCATTTAAAGGCTCAGTCCCAAAAGGTCCCCCTGCACCTCCTCACAAGGTGTTTTTGATGCAACAATTTTGTAAAATTTTGGGTCACATGAAGATTTATCACCTCACTTACCATCGTTTTTCTAGATCATTTATAAATGTTTTCTCTCTACTGGGCAAAAACTAACCATTTAGGTCCCCTTTTATCAAGCCGCACTAGCAGCAGCCGGTGCGGTAATGCCAACAAAGCCCACTGAAAGTGAATAGGTTTTTGTCGGCATTACCGTGCGACGGCTGCTATAACGGCTTCATAAAAGGGGGCCTTAGTTATGTTAGTCAGTTCCCAATGTACAATAGGACTGTTTCCTATTCTAAGACTTTAAAAAAAAATGTCTTCAGGAGTCTATTCTGAAAAACTTTGTCAAATGCCTTTCCATTAGGATGAACAGGCTCATCATAATCACCTTTTAAACTAAGGGCCTCTTTTACTAGCGATTCCCGCGTGGCAAACGCAACATAGTCCGTTAAAAATGAATGAGCATTTGCCGCACCAGGAATCACTAGCGTGGTTTAGTAAAAGAGGCCCTAAATGGTATAAAAAATGAAGATGATGTTTTACTAAACATGTTACTTTCTAGACTGGAAGAAACTGAGAGCACAGGGTCACCACTAAGTGGGGGTGTCAGGTTCTCAGGTTCAGAGCCCGCGGGGCTGGGCTCTGGAGCAAACGTGAGCCCTTGGGCTGCTGATGAGGAGCGACAGCAGCAGGCAAAACCCACCAACCAACGCTGGGCAAGCACACCGACACCGGCAGGGACTGCAGGCACTGCCCAGCGAACCGGAACACATGGACTGGAATCCCCCGGACTGGAGGACACAGGACTTGAACCCCCCGGACTAGAATCCCCCGGACTGGAGGACACAGGACTGGAACACCGGACTGGTCCACACAGCTTCACCTGCACTTAGCTACTAAGCCCCCCAGGAGTTGAGCTCCTGGGTTCGAGTAGCCGGCAGGACTTACTGGATACCGGATGACACAGGGAGCAGGACTGGAAACAGAAGTACTCCTAAACCTAAACTGATCTACGTGCTCCCAAGCCCTAAACCAGCAGGAGTGTTCCTAACAGTAAACTGACAAAAGGACTTCCTAAGCCCTATACTAAACAGGAGCTCCTAAGCCCTGCTCAAGAAAGGGACGTCCTAAGCCCTAAACTATCCCTCTGCCTGTCGGCGTACCTCAGGGTTCTGTTCTTGGTCCCCTCCTCTTTTATATCTACACTTCTTCCCTTGGTTCATTAATCTCATCCCATGGCTTTTCCTACCATCTCTATGCTGATGATTCCCAAATCTACCTTTCTACCCCTGATATATCACCTTGCATCCAAACCAAAGTTTCAGCGTGCTTGTCTGACATTGCTGCCTGGATGTCTCAACGCCACCTGAAATTAAATATGACCAAAACCGAGCTTCTCATTTTCCCCCACCAAACCCACCTCCCCGCTCCCCCCGTTTTCTATTTCTGTTGATGGCTCTCGTTTACCTACGTCAGAGGAGGGCGGGCCCAGGAAGAAAGAAGGGATGTCTGAGGCCTTCTGACTCGCCGATCAGCTGTTCTTGTCAGGTTCTCAGGTTCAGAGCCCGCGGGGCCGGGCTCTGGAGCAAACGTGAGCCCTTGGGCTGCTGACGAGGAGCGACAGCAGCAGGCAAAACCCACCAACCAACACTGGTCTGTCAGGTTCTCAGGTTCAGAGCCCGCGGGGCCGGGCTCTGGAGCAAACGTGAGCCCTTGGGCTGCTGACGAGGAGCGACAGCAGCAGGCAAAACCCACCAACCAACACTGGGTAAACACACCGGCAGGGACTGCAGGCACTGCCCAGCGAACCGGAACCCATGGACTGGAATCCCCCGGACTGGAGTACACAGGACTGGAACACACACCGGACCGGAACACACTGGACTGGAGCACACCCGACTGGAACACACACCGGACTGGAGCACACTGGACTGATCCCCCGGACTGGAGGACACAGGACTGGAACACGGGGCTGGAGCACACTGGACTGGTCCACACAGCTTCACCTGCACTTAGCTACTAAGCCCCCCAAGAGTTGAGCTCATGGGTTCGAGTAGCCGGCAGGACTTACTGGATACCGGATGACATAGGGACCAGGACTGGAAACAGAAGTGCTCCTAAACCTAAACTGATCTACGTGCTCCCAATCCCTAACCCAGCAGGAGTGTTCCTAACAGTAAACTGACAAAAGGACTTCCTAAGCCCTAAACTAACAGAGCAGGGTACTAAATACAAAGCTAACACAGGTGCTACTAAGCACCAAGCTACAAGCAGAGCTTTACACTAATAAGCTAAACACAAAACTAAACCAGCTACCTAAGCACTGCTCTAGCAAGCTAGATACAACTAACAAGGTGCTTCCTAAGCACTACTCTGGCAAGCAACCAGAAGAGCTCCTAGCACTAAAAGGGAAGACAGGGGAGCCACAAGGAGGGAAGCTAACACATAAGCCAAAAGTGCTTCTAAAGCACCAAACACCAACAGCAAAGACTGCAATGCTCCTAATAGCACAAACACCAGAAGTACTTCTAACAGCAAACTCTGCAGTGTTCCTAACAACACCAAACCCTGAAGTACTTCTATCAGCAACAGAGCTTCCAAAGCCCTACACACAGCAATGCTTCCAAAACCAAGAGGGAAAAGCAGGGGAACCATAAGGGAAAAACAGGAAAGCTACATACACAGTCACCAGTGCACACTGCACTAACACTAACCTGGACCTTAGCAAAAGCAAGCAGGGAAACTAGACACAACGTCAGAAGTGCACACTGCACCACCCTACCTAGAGCAAACACCACTGTTGCCAAGACCCTGAAGGAAACAACACCACTTCCTTATCAAGGCCCTCCCTGATGATGTCACACTCCCTAGACCTAGGCAAAAGCACCCTGACCCAGAGAGGCCCAACCCACACCAATGCAAAACCGTGAAACACTTGAAGCCAGTACACCCAAAGAGAGTTAGAGCAACTCAGGCAACACACACACAGCTGTAGTGAAGTGAGACAATTAACCCCATGCTGCTGGAAGCTGCCAGCACAGAGAGACAGAGCCAGCTCAGAAAGGAAAGAGAAAAGAAACAGAAGCCAGCTAAGAAGCTGACCCCCAGGAAAGAGGTAAGTTTGAGAGGGGTTCAGACCCCAATCATAACAGCACCTCCCCCTCAAGGCTCCCGTGTCCCCACGGGAGCCCCAGGTCTCAAAAGACAATTTAGGTCTCCATGGGTAGCTGTGATGAAATCTCCCAATGGGTTTCACCACATAAATCTGGGCGGCTGGGCAGGACGTGACAAGTACATCTGGAACTAGGAAACCAGAATGGCTTTGGCCGCCACGAGGCTCTTTAGAACGGCTGCTAGGCAGGATCAGAGTCTTGGATGCAACAAGTGGAGTTCTATTCAACAGGAACCATCTCCTGAAGGAGTCCACAACTTCCTTGACTTCCTGGCACTCCACTGTAGCAGCCAGAACTGGGCTAGAGCCCACACCCATCCTGGAATCTGAAGCCAGACAGGAACTCGAACTGGACTTCAGACTAGACCTTGCCCCTTGGCTGGAGCTCAGAAGGAGTTCAACATCTTGGCTGAAATGGGAACTCGGAGTAGACTCAGCATCTTGCCTGAGACTGCAACCTGGTCCGGCCTCAGCATCTTGGCCGGAACTGCCACTCAACTCGGACTCAGCATCTTGGCTGGACTTGGTACTCAGCATAGACTCAGCATCTCGGCTGGCAATGGAACTCGCTCCGGACTCAGCATCTTGGCCGGAACTGCAACTTGACCCGGACTCAGCATCTTGCCTGGGACTGGAACTCCAACTTGACCCGGACTCAGCATCTTGGCCGGGACGGCAACTCTCACCGGACTCAGCATCTTGGCCGGGACTGTAACTTGACCCGGACTCAGCCTCTTGCCTGGGACTGGAACTCCAACTTGACCTGGACTCAGCATCTTGACCGGGACGGCAACTCTCACTGGACTCAGCATCTTGGCCAGGACTGTAACTTGACCCGGACTCAGCATCTTGCCCGGGACTGTAACTCAATTCTGATTCGGCATCTCGGCTGAACTCTGCACTCGGTGTAGACTCAGCACTCATCGTGGACTCATTATCTTGGCTGGACTCTGTACTCAGTGCAGACTCAGCACTCATCGTGGACTCATTGTCTCGGCTGGACTCTGTACTCAGTGCAGACCCAGCATCTTGACTGGAACTGCAACTCGATCCAGACTCAGCATCTTGACTGGAACTACAACTCAATCCAGACTCAGCATCTTGACTGGAACTGCAACTCGATCCAGACTCAGCATCTTGACTGGAACTGCAACTCGATCCAGACTCAGCATCTTGACTGGAACTACAACTCGATCCAGACTCAGCATCTTGACTGGAACTACCACTCGATCCAGACTCCGCATCTTGACTGGAACTGCAACTCGATCCAGACTCAGCATCTTGACTGGAACTACAACTCGATCCAGACTCAGCAACTTGACTGGAACTGCAACTCGATCCAGACTCAGCATCTTGACTGGAACTGCAACTCGATCCAGACTCCGCATCTTGACTGGAACTGCAACTCGATCCAGACTCAGCATCTTGACTGGAACTCCAACTCGATCCAGACTCAGCATCTTGACTGCCAATGCTGCAACTCGATCCAGACTCAGCATCTTGACTGGAACTACAACTCGATCCAGACTCAGTATTCATCATGGACTCATCACTCGGTGTAGACTCAGCATCCTGGCTGGAACCAGAACTCCAACTTGACCCGGACTCAGCATCTTGGCCGGGACTGCAACTCCAACTTGACCCGGACTCAGCATCTTGGCCGGGACGGCAACTCTCACCGGACTCAGCATCTTGGCCGGGACTGTAACTTGACCCGGACTCTGCATCTTGCCCGGGACTGTAACTCAATTCTGATTCGGCATCTCGGCTGACAAAGCCCTTCAGGCTGGACTCAGAAGTTTGGCGGGAAAAATCAGGAAGCCACCTTCTTTCAGCTTGGGCTTCAGGAGTATCCCGCAGGGCTGGATCCGAGAGAAGCTGGAAGCGATAAAAGAACAGCTTGGTAGAGGGATCAATAGCAGAAACTGGGTTTTCTTCAAACCCAAGCCAGGAGACACGCTTTCTCTCTGCGGCAGCTTCAGGGGTATCCTTCAAGGCTGGATCAGACAAAAGGGCAACCCGGTACTCCTGGAGTGTCAGAAACGGATCCAGATCAAAAATGGGGTTGGAACTGGGATCCAAACTTGTACTAGAAGGCTTGGTTTGAAGCGCCACTTGAACTGGACTCCAAGGCTTGCGTGGAGGCGCCATCTGGACTGGCACCGGAGGCTCGGTGAGAAGCCCCTCTCGGACTGGAATCGGAGGCTCGGCCAGCAGCGTCCCACGGACTGCCCTCTGAAGCTTGAGTGCAAGCGCCACTTGAACTGGCATCGGAGGCTCGGTCAGCAGCGTCCCTCGGACTGGACTCTGAAGCTTGGCTGGACGTGCTGCTCGGACTGGATTCAGAGGCTTGTCTGGGCGCTCTGCTTGAATGGGACTGGACCCCTGCTGGGCCCAGAGCGTGGAATTCCCAAGACGTCTTCTCTCAGCGACAGCTTCCGGAGTATCCCACAAAGCTGGATTCAGGACAAGGCTGCGGCGATACTCTGAGAGCGTGATGAAAGGGTCCATATCTGAAACTGGGTTTTCAGCGATTCCAAGCCACCGGACACGTTTTCTCTCAGCTGCCGCTTCAGGGGTCTTCTTCAAAACAGGATGAGACAAAAGTTTCCCACGATACTGACGAAGAGTCATAGAAGGATCAAGAACAATGATGGAGCTGGACCCCAGCTGGGTCAGCTGGGCGGGGGTTCTTGCCGGGCTCATGGCCTTTGCAATCTGTCAGGTTCTCAGGTTCAGAGCCCGCGGGGCCGGGCTCTGGAGCAAACGTGAGCCCTTGGGCTGCTGACGAGGAGCGACAGCAGCAGGCAAAACCCACCAACCAACACTGGTCTGTCAGGTTCTCAGGTTCAGAGCCCGCGGGGCCGGGCTCTGGAGCAAACGTGAGCCCTTGGGCTGCTGACGAGGAGCGACAGCAGCAGGCAAAACCCACCAACCAACACTGGGTAAACACACCGGCAGGGACTGCAGGCACTGCCCAGCGAACCGGAACCCATGGACTGGAATCCCCCGGACTGGAGTACACAGGACTGGAACACACACCGGACCGGAACACACTGGACTGGAGCACACCCGACTGGAACACACACCGGACTGGAGCACACTGGACTGATCCCCCGGACTGGAGGACACAGGACTGGAACACGGGGCTGGAGCACACTGGACTGGTCCACACAGCTTCACCTGCACTTAGCTACTAAGCCCCCCAAGAGTTGAGCTCATGGGTTCGAGTAGCCGGCAGGACTTACTGGATACCGGATGACATAGGGACCAGGACTGGAAACAGAAGTGCTCCTAAACCTAAACTGATCTACGTGCTCCCAATCCCTAACCCAGCAGGAGTGTTCCTAACAGTAAACTGACAAAAGGACTTCCTAAGCCCTAAACTAACAGAGCAGGGTACTAAATACAAAGCTAACACAGGTGCTACTAAGCACCAAGCTACAAGCAGAGCTTTACACTAATAAGCTAAACACAAAACTAAACCAGCTACCTAAGCACTGCTCTAGCAAGCTAGATACAACTAACAAGGTGCTTCCTAAGCACTACTCTGGCAAGCAACCAGAAGAGCTCCTAGCACTAAAGGGAAGACAGGGGAGCCACAAGGAGGGAAGCTAACACATAAGCCAAAAGTGCTTCTAAAGCACCAAACACCAACAGCAAAGACTGCAATGCTCCTAATAGCACAAACACCAGAAGTACTTCTAACAGCAAACTCTGCAGTGTTCCTAACAACACCAAACCCTGAAGTACTTCTATCAGCAACAGAGCTTCCAAAGCCCTACACACAGCAATGCTTCCAAAACCAAGAGGGAAAAGCAGGGGAACCATAATGGAAAAACAGGAAAGCTACATACACAGTCACCAGTGCACACTGCACTAACACTAACCTGGACCTTAGCAAAAGCAAGCAGGGAAACTAGACACAACGTCAGAAGTGCACACTGCACCACCCTACCTAGAGCAAACACCACTGTTGCCAAGGCCCTGAAGGAAACAACACCACTTCCTTATCAAGGCCCTCCCTGATGATGTCACACTCCCTAGACCTAGGCAAAAGCACCCTGACCCAGAGAGGCCCAACCCACACCAATGCAAAACCGTGAAACACTTGAAGCCAGTACACCCAAAGAGAGTTAGAGCAACTCAGGCAACACACACACAGCTGTAGTGAAGTGAGACAATTAACCCCATGCTGCTGGAAGCTGCCAGCACAGAGAGACAGAGCCAGCTCAGAAAGGAAAGAGAAAAGAAACAGAAGCCAGCTAAGAAGCTGACCCCCAGGAAAGAGGTAAGTTTGAGAGGGGTTCAGACCCCAATCATAACAGTTCTTGCCCGTGCAGCAGAGGTGAGAGGCGCTGCACGGGCCGGTAAGGCAAAGGGGGGGGGTCGTTGGAGGAGGGGAGCGGCAGCCACGACCAAAGGGGGGCGGCGGGGGTGGGGCACGGGACCGGAGCATGGCGGGAGGCAGAGCTAGTGTGGGAGAAGACACAGGAAGGGAGGAGGGCCGGCCCGGGGCTGCTAAAATTTGAGGTTTTTTGTGCGGGGGGGGGGGGGGGGGAACAGCGACCTCGGGCGGGGGTGGGGGGGGCAAGGACGGCCATACAGGACGCTCCTCACGAGCACCTTTGCCCCCTCCCGACTTTTTTTTTTTTTCTTTTGGTGCTGAGGGAGAGGGGAGCAGCAGCGACCTGGGGCGTCAATAAAGGACGCCCCTGACGCGCGTTTTCGCCCCCCTAGTTATTTTTTTTAATACATTTCACTTTTAAACTTGTAGCTGACAGCCCTAACGAGAGGTACAGACCTCTCGTTAGATTTCCTGCCTTTTTCCTGCGTAAAGGCAATCGGAAAAGGTTAGTGCATCTCGTTTCTATGGGGTTTTTACACTAATTGCTCATCTCCATTCCGTTTTCGTTAGCTGCAAGCTTCCACAGTAAAAGCCCTTTGATGCATGCAACGGATCAAAATTTCCTCGTTGGAGGGTCATTAAAGGCTCATTAAGCTTTAGTGCATCTGCCTCAAAGTCAGCAGTGCACACTGCACCACCCTACCCAAAGCAAACACCACCGTTGCAAAGGCCGTGAAGGAAACAACACCACTCCCTTATCAAGGCCCTCCCTGATGATGTCACACTCCCTAGACCCAGGCAACAGCAAACTGACCCAGAGAGCACACTGAAACCCAGAGGCCCAACCCACACCAATGCAACACCGTGAAGCACTTGAAGCCAGTACACCCAAAGAGAGTTAGAGCTAACTCTGTCCACACGCACAGCTGTAGTAAAGTGAAACAATTAGCCCCATGCTGCTGGAAGCTGCCAGCACAGAGAGACAGAGCCAGCTCAGAAAGGGCAGACAAAAGAAACAGAAGCCAGCTAAGAAGCTGACCCACAGGAAAGAGGTAAGTTTGAGAGGGGTTCTGACCCCAATCATAACAGGGGGAAGTTATCAAGCTGCATTAGGACTTTGGGTTGCATTATTTGCCCCTTAATGCACTTAGGGCCCCTTTTACCAAGCTGTGGCAAAAGGGGGTCAACGCTGGCGTCTGCCTGTGTTTTACACACACACTGAGGCCCCCTTTTAACCACAGCTGGTAAAAGGGAAGTCTTGCGTTCCTACAGGAAATGGCCAGGCGGCAAGTGAAGAACTTGCCGCGCAGCCATTTGGGGGGGGGGGGGGGGCTTTTACCGCCACCCAGGAGCTAAAAACATTAGCGAGCCTTTGTAAACAGGGCCCTAAGAGATCACATCACCCCACTGCAGCAACGATACCCAATAACAGCAAGGATTAAATTTAAAATCTTTATCCTAGAATGTCATGCCTTTTGCACAGCTATTTACACTCAAAGCTTATCCCTTATAATCCCATCCATTCTCTCATCTCAGGCAAACCTCGCTGTTGTCCTGTCACACATTAGATATCTCATGACATATGCCTTTTAATTATGTAGCTCCTCTCTTTTGGAATTCATTTTCAACAGACATTAGGCAGGAAAGCTCGCATAAGAAATTTAAACTAGGAGTTAGGTTTTGATAAATGTCAGATTGGGAAGATCATGGGCAGTGTTCCCCCGATATTCGGCACTATTTAACCGGTCAGAATGGCTGCTGACTGGTTAAATAGTGTTTAACCGACTATCTGCCGATATTCAGCAGAGGATAACCAGTTATCCCACGCTTAATAGCCCCAGTTAGCGGCTAGCTGGTTATATCAGTTGATATAACCAGCTATCCACCGATTTTTTTTTTTTTTTATTATTTTATTTATTCATTTATATAATTAACACAAGCATAAAACTTGTTACATGTAATTCAGAGCACAAAGAAATAAAGAAATATATATACATATATACCAACATCATAGTATATCTCCATAACAAAAAAGGAAAAGTTGTTATCTATTTCTTTGTCTCTTCCTTAGACCACAAATCTGTTTAAGAGGGGGTGTAAAAGTAAAGATCAGGAAAAATCTAAATTTAAAAAAGAAGAAAAAGGTACTAAAGTAAGACATGGCTGCCTCTCCACCAACATAACTTTGAAATTTGCCCTTCAGATGTTATGTCTTTACTACTCTTTTCAGGTCTATGAAAGATTTCAATTGTTCTGGCATAAAGAAAACATATTTAAGTCCTAAATATTTAACAATACATTTACATGGGTAAGCTAATAAAAATGTAGCACCCAGTAACCGTGTCTCCTCTCTTAAATCCAAAAATTTTTTCCTTCTATCCTGTGTGACTTTGGTAACATCCGGAAATATCCATATCTTCTGGCCACAAAATGTTTGATGCATATTTTTAAAGTAAAGTTTCATTACCGCATTTAAATCTTGTTCAAACACATATGAGACCAAAAGTGTAGCCCTATTTGTTACTTCGGATAGAGAGTCCTCCAAAATTAAAGAAATATCTTTCAATTCATCAGGATTTCCATAATCCAGAGCCGCATGGTTCTCTTCCTGGAATTTTTTAGGAAGATAATATATTTTGTTCACAGGGGGAAGGTTTTGAGGTAACATTTTCAAATTTTCAGTCAAATATTTTTTAAAGAGTTCCAGAGGAAGAATTCCAATTGGTCTAGGAAAATTTAATATTCTCATATTCAGTCTCCTGTTATAATTTTCTATTTGTTCGATCTTTTGTCTAATGTTCAAATTATCTTTAATTATCACAGACATATTTTCTTGCATTTTAGATATATCTTTTTGAGACATCCGTACCTGATCGTTGAATTCTTCCTTTAAATTATCTATTGATTTAGAGAGTTGATCCACAGTTACAATTAAGTTTGCTGTTTGTTGAGTAGATTTAGTTACGATATCTTTCAGACCTTCCATAGCCTGCCAAAGAGCTTCGAGAGTAACCACCGTAGGAGGCATCGGGATTTCCACCCTACCTCCTGTCCCTCCTGCCTTTGATTCCGGGAGGAAACCTCCTCCGCTGAGACCAAGTTCTCCGCCTTCCGGGTCTTGATTAACAGCTTTACCTTCCCGTAGTAAGGCAGGGCACGGTGGGTTGTCGGGCGCTGGAGGAGAGAGTGTTATATTGTTTTCCTGAGGTGTCGGGTTTCCTGCCCCGACATCTAGCAGAAATTCAACTCCAGGCTGATTTGGTGGCTGCCTCAGAGCGAAGCTGTCGATTGTAAGTTGCTTCGGGGAAGATGTCGAGGTGGTGGAGGGTTTACCCCTAACATTCCCCTTTCTTTTTGTATGCGGCATAGCAGGTAAGAGGAAAAACTTTTCAACAAACGCTCGATCAGTCTCTGCGTCTTCAGCTCAACGGCGCCATCTTGTCACGCCCCCACCATTGGAGTCCCATATCCACCGATTTTTAAACCGGGTTTCGTGGCCAAAAATCTGGTATATGTTTTTCCGGTTTAAAGATAACCGGCTAAGTCTGAATATTGACTGAGCCGGTTATCTTTAAACCGGCCAAACATATACCGGATATTCAATGCCGGTCACCTAAACAGCCATTGAATATCCAGGCTCAGCAGTCTAACTCCCACGGTCTGAATATCGGCCCCTGTGTTTATGGGCAGGTTTTGTAGAGCTGAGTCCCTCAATGAAGTTTTGTTTTTATGTGGTATTATTTGGTACATTTTACTGCAAGCTGCTTGGTTTCAGGCGGGGTAAAAGTTTTAAAAATAAATAAAACCTTGGGCTTTTTCAAAAAATTTGTGAAGAACTTTTAATCTGACAGAAATCCGTAGAAGCGGAGAACTCTACAATCCCAAGAGGATGCATGAACAGGAAATTTCTGTTGGACCCTCTTCTCGGAACTTTTAATCTGAGCCATCATTGCTATCCTTTCTGGAGCTGCATCCCAATTCTTTACTTATTCTTAACACTTACCCCCCTGTTTACTAAGCCATACTAACAGCTGCCATGTGCTAATGCTGACACAGCCCATTCACTTTCAATGGGCTGTGGCAGAATTTCTGCACAGCTTAGTAAACGGGGGGGGGGGGGGGGGGGGGGTTAAGCTTTACCTTATGTTTTCTCAGTTATATGTAAAGTTTTTGGATTGAAAATTGTTGCGTTATTACTCCCTCTTCCCTTTCTGGTTGTATTTCTACATGTTTTTATTGTGACACTGACTGTTTGATATCCATTTGTTATACATTGTAAGCTGCTCTGCTCTATGAACTGTGATGAGCAGTATACCAAATCTTCTGAAAGAAATACATCTGAAATCAATCTGCAGCACAAAGCCAAGCCATGGCACGCCATGGAGCCTCTACAAAGGAAACCCACCAAATTGCTGAACCTATTAATGATTTGGGGTGGGGGCATTGCTAGGAATTTTAAACAGGGGATGAGTCTCATGCTGCACCTCCCTCCTGCCACTCCACTTCTCCGCCCCCCATACCTTAAAATCACCTCCAGTCTTGCTCTACTCTTCAGACAACAGAAAGTTGCATCAGAAAGGACAGGAAGTTGCATCAGAAGGGACAGGACAGTTCAGAGAGAAAGACCTGGTGCAGTCCACAGGCAGCCTATGAGTGCCACTGATGCTGCCCGGGCAAAGTCTGGAGGCGATTTTAAGGCATGGGAGGGGGGGAGGTGGAATTGTGAGAGTTTTGCAAGGCTGGGAAGAGAAGGGAGAGATGTGGCTGGAAGGAGAAGAGAGGGACTGACGGGGTGCATATGCAACACACGCACCTTAAATGGATAGGCAACGGGGGGGGGGGGGGGGGGGGGGGGGGGAGAGCTATTGGATCATTAACATTTTTAAAAGGCAGTTCTATAAGCTAGGGCCTAAGTTTGGATGCCAATAGTTTGCCTAGTTTATAGAACAGTAGCACGTCCGCATCTGAGTTCCATGCGTAAGTGCTAGGTGCTGTTCTATTAACAGTGAGGCTAGATCACTGGGCATGCAATGGGCAAAGCACAGGTGTGTCACCAAGGAATGCACAACTTATACAATCCTATACTATTGCATGGCACACTTAGGCGTGCTCACTCCAGCCACTGACCTGCTATAAGTAGGTGCACCAGTATTCTATAATCACCGAGGCACGCCCTTAGGCTGTTGGTGCTTCTGGCGCCTAAAATGAGGAGCCAATTTCACACCTCTCCCGCTGCGGCTGCAGGCACTCTTCCCTTTCTTCCCATTTCTCCCCCTTCCCTGTTGCCCTTTTGTATGTTCTCTTTTCCTTAATGGCTCTCTGCTCATTACGTCCTCTTCCCACCTCTCCCGGTCGGAGATGTTGTTGTGTGGACGATATTACCCTCTTTTCTGCAATCATTGTAGCTCCTTTCTCTCTTTGCCCTAGTCTGTACACCGCCTTGTCCTGCAAATCAGTTAAGGCACTATAGTAGAAATAAACATAAACCTTACCCTCCTGGACCTGCTAAATTCTGGACAACCAATTTTGTGACTCCTAAGATTGAGTTGTTCACAGATGACCCAGTCTATGGTTTGACTACACCAGATGGGTGTCTGAGCTATTTCCCATCACACTCAAGAACTAGCTATACATTATTACATATTTTTGAGCACAGGTCAGTTTAGACTCCTCCCATTTTCTGGAACACACTTCTGTTTTCCTTTGGTCACTTTTATTCTAACCAGACAGCCATGGCTCAGCTCCACACATTTGAGCCTCTGAAATACTGTCTGTTTTGCTGGACCTGCTGGCCTATGTACTTTCAGAGCCCAGCTATAACTCCAACATGTGTTCTGAGGCCAGACACAAAGCACTGTGGTAATAACTCATACCAGGTCAGGGGCGCTTATCAACAATGTATTTAAGAAGCGGCATGGCAAAACATTTTCCTTTTAAAGGTGAAAGTCTGATGCACTCTCAGTTTAGATTCAGAGTTTAAAGAAATCCATGTGATTCTCCTTCTCGTCCTGCCCCACTCAGAGGTAAGGCTCATCCTTTGACAATTCCCACTTGGGTGGAGGCATCCCTGGAGTAACGTGCTTTTTTGTTGAAGTGGCTGCAGCAGTTTCCGAGCTGGTAAGAAAGTAAAAGACGAGAGAAACAGTGTTAGCACAGCTGACAGCAAGAAACTTGGAATATGACAGCAGATAACAGTTCAGCTGTCCATTTTCTCTTTCTAGTGCAACATTACAGGTTCTGCATAATTTCTGGCTCTTCCCACTGCTAAGGATCCTGTGTTTTATTGCAGGATTTCTGGAATCCCCATTACTATTTTGGCCTCCACTACCTCCCATGGTAGGTCTTGTTATCGGAATGTATGTTTAAGATTTCCGCTTGTATAATAAACTCTCTCTCCCCATAATATTTATTTGGATTTTGCTCACACTTTTTTAGTAGCAGCTCCAGGTGAGTTACATTCAAGGGTGCTTGATATTTTCCTGTCCCTGAAGGACTTTACAATATAATTTTCTACTTCAGGAGGCAATGGGGAGTTAAGTGACTTGCCCAGGATCACAAGAGGCAGTACAGGGATTTGAACCAGGAACCCCTGGATATCAAGCACAGTGCTCTAACCACTAGGCCAGTGGTTCTCAAACCTGGTCCTGGAGGCACCCCAGCCAATCAAGTTTTCAGGATATCTGCAGTGAATATTCATGAGAGAGATTTGCATGAACTGCCTCCACTGCATGCAAATCTCTTTCATGAATACTCGTTGTGGATATCCTGTAAACCCAACTGTACATTCTTCCTACCCTTGCAGATTTGAATAGAGGTCTTCCTTTCATGTCACTTATCGAAGTCACCTAATCCAATGGCTCAAGCCCCAAATGTAAACAGCCCCCTCCCCAGATTTAATGAATTTATTCCAAGGTGCATCCTGTGATTTGGTTCTGCTTTGGCAGAACAGAAAAAAAAAAAAAAAAAAGACTACAATAGCTAGCTGTCCCTATCTGCATCAACTCACACCACGGAACCATGATCTCCCCTGAAGATCCAGTATGATCACACCCCTGGGTGTACAGCTGGGGTACTGTCTGACGCTGGAATAAAAAATGGTTATAAGTGCATGGATAAGTGGTGTTTTTAGAAGGGAAAGTATGTATGTATTTTCCCTTTCTAAAATTACTTTTTAGATCTTCACAGGCTGCATCCACTCATACCCAGTTCTAAAATTAACTTCTATGACACTTAACCCAAAATGCTGGAAGAATAAAATGTTATTCCTAGCCAAGAGCTACCTTGGATGAGCTCCCCAAGGTTCACCAGACAATCCATACTGTACTTGCTTTGGAATAGACATGAGAGTATCTCACACGGAGAAATCCCTAACGTGCTTACAAGTTCTTCAAAACAGGACAGCCAAATTAGTTTTTAATGCTAATTGTTCTGATAGGGCACGCCCAGATCTTATTAAGCTTCATTGGCTACCTATACGTGTGCATTGCTTCTTTAAAAATTGTACGATGGTATTTAGAGCTCTTGATGTTACATGTGTAAGCCTCTCCTTCCTCTTCTCTCTGTAAGAAATTCTTGTACTAAGAAGATTTTGTTATTACATTTTCTATCATTGATCGATGTTCATTTAAAAAAATAATTTTACCAATTCTTTTTCATTTCAGGCTGTACAATACTGGAAATCGTTACCCCCTGTAATACACACAGAACTTTCTTATATTCGTTTTAGAAGATTGTTAAAGACTTTCCTGTTTAACAAATTTTTATCTTAATTTTTAATTTTATGTTCTTATTTTTTATTACTTTGTAATTTGAGAACTATATTGTTCTCCTATTCTTAATTCATTTGTAATCTGCACTAGACTTTTTGATAATGTAGCGGACCAAAGATATTGTATGGTACACATATGCCTGAATTCTATACATGGCGCCAAAAAAAGCGCCATTCTATAAAACACGCTTAAAGTTTGTGTGGTTTGGTTTATAGAATAGCGCTTACGCCTGGGAATTGTGCCTAACTTTAGGTGCGGCCATTTGCACCAACTGAAACATGATGCAAATGTTCACGCCTAATTTAGGCGCATATTCTCCTTATCCTATAATTACATGCGTAATTTTTTAGAACACTCCCATTCTGCCCATGACCCTCCCATTTCTGTGCCCCCTTTTTGAACCAGCGCCTAAATTTATGCATGCATATTTCAATTAAATCTAATTAGTGCCAATAATTGCTTAAGTCAATTATCAACACTAATTAGCTTGTTATTCAATTAAATTGGGCATGCAAATTGGACGCATGACCAAATTTGCATATGCATTTTTTAGCGACTTTTAAAGAATTTGGAGGATAACACCAGCCTCTGCAATAATATCCTCTTTATTTAAAATATTAGTTTGCTAAGTATGAGTAAAATCTTCCGTTTCTCCAGGCTTCTGCCATTTATACACCACTAGTTCTACAGCTAACGCTTTCTGTCTGATCTTCATAAGCTCCCTGCTTCTCCGGTGGCACCCTGCTCTTTCTGAAGCAGGCCCATCCTTCATCCTATCTTTAATTTGAAATTATGTATTACTCAAGTGAAATAACACTGCGGTTTGACCCTTACCTGGCAGATGGGGCTCCAGAAGCGAGAGCTTTCTGTGGTGACATTACAATGATGGGAGGGGATGACTCCCGCCGGCCATCACGCGTACAATAATAATTAAATGCAAACTTGTGACTGGGACCCACAGGAAGCTTAGGTGGAGGCTGAGTCCTAAACAAGCAATGATACAATGGTACGAATTGAAATGAGTAAAGCAGATAAAACTCTTGAGTGCAAGACTAACTCTTCAACAAATATTCAGCTGCAGTTTAAGTTGGATTGCTCAACTTTCCGAATCTCAGCTCAAGATTAATAACATTCAGATATAGTAGGTATTTCCCTTCCTGAGAGGCCTTAAAATCTAAGTTGTCCCCAAAGCAATGGAAGGGAAAGTGACTTGCCCACAGACCAGCGAATCATCTTTAAAACTTCTCACACTTATTTTCGGGGCTTTTAGACATTGAATTCCTATCTGGTTCCTTGAAGGTAAAATTATGTATAATCATACCTGATAATTTTCTTTCCATTAATCATAGCTGATCAATCCATAGACTGGTGGGTTGTGTCCATCTACCAGCAGGTGGAGATAGAGAGCAAACTTTTGCCTCCCTATATGTGGTCATGTGCTGCCGGAAACTCCTCAGTATGTCGATATCAAAGCTCCATCCGCAGGACTCAGCACTTAGAGAATTACACCCACGAAGGGACACTCTGCCCAGCTCACCACCGCCGAAACGGGGGAGGGGAATTAACCCAGCTCATCCCCACACAAGTGGGGGAGGGGAATCCGTCCAGCTCATCCCCGCGGAGCGGGGGAGGGACACCACACCCGCCGATGCGGGGGGATCTGGCTTATCCTGCAACCGCAACCGCGGGAGGAGCTGACTGACCCTAACACCGCCGAAGCGGGAGGGGTACAAAACTGCCCTACAGCTGCACGAAGCGGGAGGGAGTGCCGGCAGAATTTTAAGTCTCAATCCAGCCCCGTAAAACGGAGGGGAGAGGAATGCAGCAGCTCACTGTAACACAAACTCGTCTTAACTCTTGAAGAATCCAAGTGAAAAAACTTGAACACGAAGTCTTTCTGAAGTAACTGAAGACTGAACTTGAACCTGAAATGCAACCAGAATAAAAACAGTACAGATATCTGGGAGGGGCTATGGATTGATCAGCTATGATTAATGGAAAGAAAATTATCAGGTATGATTATACATAATTTTACCTTCCATATCATCAAGCTGATCAATCCATAGACTGGTGGGATGTACCGAAGCAGTACTCACCCAGGGCGGGACATAGAAATCCCTGACCTCAACACTGAAGCTCCAAACCGGGCCTCCGCCCGAGCAGCCACAGTCAAGCGGTAATGCTTGGAGAATGTATGGGCCGAAGCCCAAGTTGCCGCCTTGCATATCTCTTCCAAGGAGACGGAACCGGCCTCTGCCATCGAGGCCGCCTGAGCTCTTGTGGAGTGAGCCTTCAGCTGGATAGGCGGCACCTTCCCCGCGGCCACATAAGCCGCTGCAATGGCTTCCTTGACCCATCTTGCCACTGTAGGCTTAGCAGCCTGCAGACCCCTACGAGGACCTGCATACAGGACAAACAGATGATCCGATTTCCGGAAATCATTGGTCACTTCCAAGTATCTGATGATGACTCGTCTCACATCCAGATATTTAAGAGCAGAGTACTCCTCTGGGTAGTCCTCCCTACGAAAGGAAGGGAGACAGAGCTGCTGATTCACATGGAAGCGAGAAACAATCTTGGGCAGAAAGGAAGGCACTGTGCGAATAGTCACTCCTGCCTCAGTGAACTGCAGAAAAGGCTCTCGACATGAGAGCGCCTGGAGCTCGGAAACTCTTCTGGCTGAAGTGATAGCCACCAAAAAGACTGCTTTCAACGTCAGGTCTTTCAGAGATGCCCTTGACAAGGGTTCAAACGGCGGCTTCTGCAATGCTCTTAGCACCAGGTTGAGATTCCACGCAGGCACCACTGAGTGCAGAGGAGGGCGCAGGTGATTAACTCCCTTGAGAAAGCGCACCACATCTGGCTGCGAAGCCAGGGAAGCACCCTTCAGGCGGCCCCTGAAGCAAGCCAGAGCCGCTACCTGCACTTTAAGGGAACTGAGCGACAGGCCTTTGTCCAGACCTTCTTGCAGGAACGCCAACACTGAAGAAATTGGAGCAGTGAAAGGAGAAAGTGAGCCTGCTTCACACCACGCTGCAAAGATACGCCAAACCCTGGCGTAAGCAGTAGAAGTAGAGCGCTTCCTCGCTCTCAGCATAGTGGCGATGACCTTGTCTGAGAAGCCCTTCTTCCTCAGACGCTGCCGCTCAATAGCCAGGCCGTAAGACCAAAGGGGGAGGGATCCTCCATCACCACGGGACCCTGATGTAACAGGCCCTGCTCCACTGGCAGCCGCAGAGGATCGTCGACTGAGAGCCTGATCAAGTCCGCATACCAGGGACGTCTGGGCCAATCCGGACCCACCAGGATTACCCTGCCGGGATGCTTTGCCACCCGGTCTAGCACCCTGCCCAACATGGGCCAGGGCGGGAACACATAGAGAAGCTCTTGTGTCGGCCACTGTTGGAGAAGAGCATCTACTCCCAGGGATCGAGGGTCCCGTCCTCTGCTGAAAAAGCGCGGCACTTGGCAATTGGCCGATGACGCCATCAGATCTAGGCTCGGCTGGCCCCAGCGCTTCGTGATGTCCAAGAACGCCTGAGCAGATAGCTGCCACTCTCCGGGCTCCAAGGTATGGCGACTGAGAAAGTCCGCCTTGACATTCATGACTCCGGCAATGTGGGCCGCTGACAGCTGTTCCAGGTTCGCTTCTGCCCACTGGCATAGACTCATAGCCTCCTTGGCTAGAGGGGCGCTCTTGGTACCTCCCTGGCGGTTGACATAGGCCACAGCTGTGGCATTGTCCGACAGGACCCGTACAGGCTTCAACACCAGTACCGGGATGAACTCCAAAAGCGCCAACCGAATGGCTCTGAGTTCCAGGAGGTTGATAGACCACTTTGCCTCTGCAGGAGACCAGAGCCCCTGCGCTGTCCTTCCCAAACAGTGGGCTCCCCAGCCCGACAAAGAGGCGTCCGTCGTGACGACAATCCACTCTGGGGTCACCAGAGGCATTCCCGCAGACAACTTGTCTGTCTGCATCCACCAGCTCAGCGCCTTGCGCACTGCTGGATCCAAGGGAAGGCGCACAGCATAATCCTCCGACATCGGAGTCCAGCGCTGCAGCAGAGAGTGTTGAAGTGGTCTCATATGAGCCCTGGCCCAGGGCACTACTTCCATCGTGGCCGTCATAGAGCCCAACAGCTGCACATAGTCCCAAGCCCGAAGAGGAGAGGCTACTAGGAACTGGTCCACCTGAGCCTGAAGTTTGACAATCCGATTGTCTGGCAGGAACACTCTGCCCACTTGGGTGTCGAATCGAACTCCCAGATACTCCAGGGACTGAGTCGGGCGCAGCTGGCTCTTCTCCCAGTTGATGATCCATCCCAGGGAGCTCAAAAGAGCAACTACCCGGTCCACAGCTTTGCCGCACTCTGCATAAGAGGGGGCTCGGATCAACCAGTCGTCCAGATAAGGATGGACTTGTACTCCTTCCTTTCGCAGGAAGGCCGCTATGACCACCATTACTTTGGAAAAGGTCCGCGGAGCAGTAGCCAACCCGAAAGGGAGGGCTCTGAACTGGAAGTGTCGGCCCAGGACTGCAAAACGCAGAAAGCGTTGATGAGGAGGCCAGATGGGAATATGCAAGTATGCTTCCTTGATGTCCAAGGATGCCAGGTACTCCCCTGCCTTCACTGCCGCTATAACAGAGCGGAGAGTCTCCATGCGAAAGTGCCGCACTTTCAAGGCCCGATTGACCCCTTTGAGGTCGAGGATAGGCCGGACAGAACCTCCTTTCTTTGGTACCACAAAGTAAATGGAGTAACGCCCCTTGCCAAGCTGACTTTCTGGCACCGGAACGACCGCACCCAGGCGGATCAGATTGTCCAAAGTCTGCTGCACGACCACAGCTTTGACCGGAGACTTGCAGGGAGAGAGTACAAACCCGTCTCTTAAGGGTCGGCAGAACTCTAGCTTGTAGCCGTCTCTGATGACTTCCAGCACCCAAGCGTCTGAAGTTATTGTGGTCCACTCGCCCAGAAACGAGGACAGCCGTCCTCCAATCTGCACTGGGGCGTGGACCAAGACCCCGTCATTGGGTACGAGACCCTGGGGGAGGACCGGAGGGAGCACCTCCGGGACGGCGGTCTCTGCGAAAGGAATGCTGCTTGGGGGAGAAATTCCTCTTAAAGGAAGAGGGGGCAGAAGAACCCGACCTGCCCGGGCGGTACCGACGGGCTTCCTGAAACCGTCCTCTGGAGGTACCGGGACGAGCACTAGCCCGAGCCCTGACCTCTGGTAACTTCTTGCCCTTAGACGTGCCGAGATCGGTCACGATTTTGTCCAGCTCGACCCCAAAGAGCAGCTTGCCTTTAAAAGGCAATCTAGCCAGGCGGGATTTAGAGGCGTGGTCAGCAGACCAATGTTTCAGCCAAAGCCACCGCCGCGCAGAGACTGTCTGAGCCATGCCTTTAGCTGAGGCTCTCAAGACATCATACAGCAAGTCTGCCAAATAGGCTAAGCCCGATTCCAGGGCCGGCCAATCAGCCCTCAAGGAATGATCCGAGGGGAAGCCCGCTGCACCATAGTCAGGCACGCCCTGGCCACATAGGAGCCGCAAACTGAGGCCTGCAAACTTAAAGCAGCCGCCTCAAAGGACGACCTTAAGGCCGCCTCCAATCTTCTGTCTTGGGCGTCCTTTAGGGCCGTGCCACCTTCCACCGGCAACGCCGTTTTCTTAGTCACCGCAGTGATTAAAGAATCCACGGTAGGCCACAGATAGGCCTCACGCTCACTCACAGCCAAAGGATAGAGGCGGGACATAGCCCTAGCCACTTTAAGGCTCGCTTCTGGGGCATCCCATTGAGCCGAAATTAAGGTGTGCATGGCATCATGCACGTGGAAGGTTCTAGGCGGGCGCTTCGTCCCCAGCATAATGGCAGAAGCCAACAGGGGCTGAGGGAGAGACGTCCTCCGGAGAGGAAATCTTCAAAGTGTCCATGGCCTGTAACAACAGGTTGGGCAAATCCTCTGGGCTAAAAAGCCGCGCTGCAGAGGGGTCATCCGCTCCAACCGAGCGGGGATCCGTCTCCTCCAAGGAATCCGCAAAGGACCGTTGGGAGACCTCAGACACGCTGCCCTCATCTACATCGGAGGAGACAAATTCCTCCAAGGCCTGGGAATCAACCCGAGGGCGTTTGCCTCTGGGAACCTCAACCTCTTTACCAGACGAGGGAGCAGGGGCAGCGTTGTGCATGAGGAAGGCCTGATGCAGCAGCAAAACAAACTCGGGGGAGAAACCCCCCAGACTGTGCACTTCCGCAGCCTGGGCAACAGCCCTAGACGCACTCTCAACCGGCGCTCGAAATAGCGGGGGAGAGACCTGCTGCGCATCCAAAATGGCGTCCGGCGCGAAACTCCGCGAAGGAGCCGCGCGGGAAGAACGGCTCTTAACATTAGCCGGTTTTGTGCCGTCGCCCAAATTAAGGGCGTTCATGGCATTAATGTCTCCAACCTCAAGGGCGGCCCCCGAAGAAGCCGTCCGAGCCGCGTGGCCGGCCAAGATGGCGGAGGCGAGGAGCGGGGGATGGGCGTTTATGGCGGGAAAAACCGCCACGCCGGAGGAAGGACCGGGACATTCATCGGTCACTAAACTGTCACCCATCAAGGGCGAATCAGGCTGTAAAACCCCCGCATCCCCTCTAGAAGCGCTCCAGCGATCCGGGGAGCGACCCTTTGCGCCCTCGCCCTCCGACGCCATATGCCACGAGGAGAAGAATCGGGGAACCCCCTGCCCGCTATAAAAAGGTAAAATTACCTGCTTGCCGCTCCGAGCTGTAACGAACTGGTGTCCCAGTGAGTAGCTGCAATGAACGTTTAAATAAACGTCAAAATAAACGCCTTTAAAGACGTTTAAAATTTTTTTTTTTTTTTTTTTTAAACGGAGCCAGCGGGAGGGGGGAGAAAAGGAGGGACCTGGCACCACCAGGTTTGCACTTGCTCAAAAGAGCCCTCAACCCCAGGCCTCAACAAAACCTAAGGATTAGGCTTGGAGGCCTAGCCAGAGCTGCTGCTGTGTGTGACCACCACCTGCTGAGATAGAGAACATACTGAGGAGTTTCCGGCAGCACATGAC
Source organism: Microcaecilia unicolor (assembly GCF_901765095.1). NCBI lineage: Eukaryota > Metazoa > Chordata > Amphibia > Gymnophiona > Siphonopidae > Microcaecilia > Microcaecilia unicolor. The sequence continues at coordinate 492,256 of NW_021963914.1, forward strand.
CACATATAGGGAGGCAAAAGTTTGCTCTCTATCTCCACCTGCTGGTAGATGGACACAACCCACCAGTCTATGGATTGATCAGCTTGATGATATGGAATATTCCCTATTCCCTGGTTCGTTTACTTTGCTCCAACAATGATTTCCGCCTAGTTCTTCCGGGCCCAAAATCTGCCCAACTCAAATCCACCCATCGCCGTGCTTTCTTCTTCACTGCCTCATTCTTCTGGAACTCTCTCCCCCTCTCTATCAGGGCTGAACCAACTTTCAAAAATTTAAAGGCTGCAATAAAAACTTGGCTCCAACATCAAGCTTACAATATGACCACCTGAAGTTGGATGCACTCGCATGATTATCACTGACTTCCTACTTCCTGGCTACTCCCCCCCCCCCCCCCCCCCCCCCCACTTTACCCCTCTTTATGTGCTCCTTTTATCCTTTGTTTACATAGTATGAATGCCAGGTTTTCTTTACTCATATGGAACGAATGTTGAACATCTTTCCTATCTTATATTGGAGTTCCTTTTCCACTCCGTTTTTGATTTTATATTATTTTATGCACACCGTCAGGTCTGCCAGTAGTTTGAGCGGTATATTAAATTTTAATAAAATATGACAAGAAGCGGCAGTAGGAGAAGCAGGACTTGAACCCTTTGTTCTCTGGTACTCAGATCACTGCTCTGATCCCTAGACTTCTCCTGCACTCCAGTATGACAGATTGTAGTGGGATGCACTGTGACACAACAGACTTAAGGTTCAGGTCTGCTCTCCACTGAGGCTGGCTAGGATTTGGCTCACTAAGGAACCGGGCAGGTGACTGTCCTCTTCTGGTTATGAAGAGCAGTGGTGCTGTGTGTCTTTCTGTCTCAATCATTTTTAAATACAGATGGCATTTTAAGAAGATTCTTATACCACTATCTTTTGTTCTTTTTATCCTTAGGTGGATTGTCTGTCCAATTTACACTTTTAAATTTTGCACATGAAGCACACACTCACTGTGTGCCGAAACATGTTGGGCTGATGGACTATTATGTAAAATGTTTTGACTCAATATTTCCACTTTTTACAAGGTTGTCTTTGATTAATTTAAGGATTTTAAATGAACTGCTACTGGCTCAATATCTGCTGCTCTGTGTTTTTGGACCCTTGTTTATTCTTAGCTCTTAGCTCTAAGTCCCTGCCAGGTCCTGTTTGGATTACTCTGATCCTTGCTTGTGCTTTGATTCTCTTTTTGACAGCACAGGGTTGAATGAAGCATCTGAATCCAGGGTGCTTGGGAGCTACTCTCTGATCCCTGCTGGGCCCTATCAGAGTGTCTTAAGTTGCTCTTAAGAAAAATTCTTGTGCTGACGGACACAGAACTGTAAAGCTAAAGGTCTGGGAATGCAATGAACCATTATGACCTCCTTTAAGGCTCTGATGAAGTTATGGAAACTTTGCACAGAATAAACCTTTCTGTAGCTATTCTACAAAAATAACAGAAAAGTCAGTGTGTAATTTCACAGATAATCTTTTTTTTTTGTTACATTTGTACCCCGCACTTTCCCACTCATGACAGGCTCAATGCGGCTTACATGGGGCAATGGAGAGTTAAGTGACTTGCCCAGAGTCACAAGGAGCTGCCTGTGCCTGAAGTGGGAATCGAACTCAGTTCTTCAGTACCCCAGGACCAAAGTCCACCACCCTAACCACTAGGCCACTCCTCCACTCCACTTTTAACCTGCAATCTCTACTATAATATATTGCCTTTACAGTAGGCAAATCTCAGAGATATGAAATACTCAGTCTTCCGTCAAGGACTGAAATGAATTCTTCCAATGTAAAGCTTTTCTTCTAGCCAATATAAGCACAGTACTTGTTTGTTTAAAAGATTTATAGCCTGAGCTATCCACTGTCCTAGACGGGTAACAATAAAACATACATAGCCTAAATAAGATAAAATACAAAATTAAAAAGCTGAATTACATTATTTCAGGGCAGTATTTTCAGAAGAGCTTAGGACTCTTTTTACTAAGCTGTGTCAGGCACTAATGCATCTTAAAAAGATGAACCATGGGACACATTCATGGGTCCTGCAGCGACTGCTGAATTAGTGCATGCTAATCCAGATGCTAAACATTTTTTGTAATTATGGGGGGGAAGGGGGCGTGTCAGGGGACACTCCTGCGCTAATCAGCACAGATACATTACTGTGCGCTAATTAGCACAAGATTATCACGTGAGCCCTTACCACCTAGCACGAGACCATTAATTTAAAAAATGGAAAAGCGGCCATTTTACTGATGTGGTAAAAACGGCCTTTGAATGGGAAGAACCCACAAAAGGGCACACTAAGGCCAGTTTTTGCCACAGCTTAGTAAAAGGACTCCTTAGAGCCTCCTTATTTCAAGACTTCCGACTCACATGAATAAGAGAACCCTCTTTCTCACTTTTCCACAGAGAGAAAAGGAAAGGGAAAAATAAACCAGTCTAGAGAGTCTTAGGCTCCTATTACTAAGCTGCAGTAAAAAAAAAAAAAAGTGGTCTTTGAGTGTCCTTACGTGAATTTTTTCCCACACGTGGCCTTTTTCTATTTTCTGTATTAATGGAAAAGCACTAGCGTTGCCGTTAGCCCGCAGCCAATAAAAAAAAAAATTAAGTGTATGTGCTCTTGTTGCTACCTATTTTGTGGGCAGCAAGGGCTCACACGCTATTCCTGCGCTAACCAGTTAGCACACGGTAATATAGCTGCGCTGATTAGCACAGGAATGCCCACTGCCCCAAGTTTATTTAAAATTTCCTATCCCGCCCTATGGGGAACCATCACAGCGACTTACAATCCAACAATAGTATTAAAAAAGAGAGAGTACTAAAAATGAGAAAAAAAAATAACAAAGGAAATGACAAAACAGAAATAATAAATTCAAATAGGAAACAGGGAGTAAAACAAAAGGGAAGCGAAGGCTCTGTAGAAAAATATGATTCTTCGAATTGCAGCATCAATTTCCATAGGCATCTGCAAAAAGATATATTTTAAGAGTGGTTTTGAAGGTAGCAAGAGAGGGTTGGGAGCAAAGAGAATTGGGTAAAGCATTCCAAAGGTGAGGGCCTTGTACTGAGAAGATGGGAATGTCTTGTACGTTTCAAGGGTGATCAGACGGTAAAACGAGATGACAAGCAAATTCTGAGAAGAGGATCTAAGAGTAAGAGCTGGACTGTAAGGAAAGGAGGTTCGCTGGAGGACAGTGTCTTAAAGACAAGCTGTAAAAGCTTGTAGGTTATACGATGGGTTATGGTAACCAGTGTGCTTCTTTCAGATGGGTAATAATATGATCATATTTCCTAACATTGCAGATTAGACGATTTTATCGAGTGGTTATCGCGTGCACATTTGGCACTTACCACAGGACACCTGAGCGTGTCCCAAGGAACGCCATTTTAAGCTACGTTACGCATGCATCAGTGCTTAACGCAGCTTAGTAAAAGGACTCCTTAATGCATTATATTAAACCTTATGTAAAAATGTAGAGGGTAGCTCAGCGGAGTCCTGATTGTAGTTATTCTCAGGTATAAAAACATTCCTCATATGTAAGATATAGGACCAGGTGTCTCAAAAAGGATTTCCCAGTTTGTATCTAGAGAAAACATGTTCAGTACATCTGACCTCTATACATGGCCATGCAGTAAGATTGTTTTTACTGTGTGGCCGTGTGGGAGGGAGGAGGGAGAGCAGTTAATGCCACCCACTAAGGTGGTGATAAGGACCACCGCGCTAACCAGACAGCGCCGATTACTGCTGGGTAACCCCCGCGCTAGAAAACCAGTTCTGATTTTCTGTAGTGCGGGAAATGGCACACGCTGGGGCTGGAACTCCCGCTGGCACCTGCGTTGGGTTGGCGGTAGCTCCAGATTAGCCAAGCGGTAAGCCCATGTTGAGCTTACCGCCACTTTGTAAAAGGGCCCCTAATGCACTACAGGCAGAAATGTGTGTTGTGGCAATGTGTAAATGGTGTGTGCGGCACCCCTTTCCAAGGCTCCTTTACTAAAGCTTAGCATGTGCTAAAGGCTATGCTGCCCATTTTATACTTATGGGTCATGTAGCACTTAATGCACTCTAATGTCCATTACCACACACTAAGCTTTAGTAAAAGATCCCCTCTATCTCCAACACGTACCCTTCTTGTCTAAAGCTGAACTACAGCATATAACACAGAAGTGAACTTGGGGTTTTCAAGTTTATTTGAGAGAATGCATGTTTACAGTAGTGAAAATCAAAAATACAAGTTACCTCTTAGATATCTCTGTATATCGAAGCTGTAATTTGGCCTGAAGGTTTTGCTGCAAAAAATAAAGACAAGCTACATATTAAAGGAAATAACTGTGGCTTTTGTCCTAGTATATTTTATTCTATAATAGATAACTTGCTTTCAGTAATCCTCCTGTTATAGAAACAGCACAACAGGCACAAGTTGCAACCAAAAACAAGTATACTGCTGAGTCTGTATGCCATTGTGCTACATTAAGCCCTGTGGAGCCGGCACTAATCTGGCAAGTAACCCTGGTTTTCCTCAAAATGCTATTAGCTTGGTAACTCAGAGCAGAGATGCTAAGGGTGAACCACCTCAAAGAGTGAAACTGGAGGTCAACAAGAGATATTTTTCAGATAATGAGTCTATTTTTCATTAGCAAAGCAGTACTATATATAAATCTAAAAAGATTTAAATGTAGTACTGCTTTGCTAATGAAAAAACAAAAAGTTGGTACAAATTGATATTCGCTTTTCTCTGGAGCCTCTGAAAAGATGCAGACACAACAGTAGCAATATGGGTACATTCTCCCAGCTGAAAATAGCTCTCCACTCGGTGGCTAAAAGTAAGCACATCCCCCCCACCCCACCCCACCCACACACAAATATTCAGCCGGTGGTAGGCAGCGCTTTTGCTGTCCGCCGCCAGATTAAACCAGGACAATCAATGTCGGGGCCATTTTTGGCAACCAGAATTGAACATCCATTTCATTTTTGATTGCAGCAACTTAACTGGTTAAGTCGATATTCAGCGCTAACCAGTTACGTCTCACTGTGGTTTGGAGCCCAGCAGTTTATCAAGAAAAGATCAAGGGTAGAGTAGAAGTAACTGCAGTGGTTCCCAAACCTGATCCTGGAGGCATCCCAGCCAGTCAGGATATCCACAATGAATATTCATGAGAGAGATTTGCATGAAGTGGAGGAGGTGCATTCAAATATCTCTCATATTCATTGTGGATATCCCAAAAACCTGTTGGGGTGCCTCCAGGATCAGGTTTGGGACCACTGAGCTACTACATAATGCACACCACTACTACTACTACTTAACATTTCTAAAGCGCTACCAGGGTTACGCAGCGCTGTACAATTTTAAACGAGGAAGGACAGTCCCTGATCAAAAGAGCTTACAATCTAAAGGACAAGTATGCAGTCAATCAAATGGGGTAGTGTAGGTTTCCTGAATAGAGGTAAGTGGTTATGTGTCAAAAGCTACAGTGAAGAGATGGGCTTTGAGTAAGGATTTGAAGATGGGCAGGGAGGGCGCATGGCATATGGGCTCGGGAAGTTTATTCCAAGCATAGGGTGAGGCGAGGCAGAAGGGGCGGAGTCTGGAGTTGGCGGTGGTGGAGAAGGGTACTGATAGGAGGGATTTGTCCTGTGAGCGAAGGTTACGGGTAGGAACGTATGGGAAGATGAGGGTAGAGAGGTAATGAGGGGCTGCAGATTGAGTGCATTTGTAGGTTAGTAGGAGAAGCTTGAACTGTATACGGTATCTGATCGGGAGCCAGTAAAGTGACTTGAGGAGAGGGGTAATGTGAGTATATCGGTCCATGCGGGAGATAAGACGTGCGGCGGAATTCTGGACGGATTGAAGGGGGGATAGATGGTTAAGTGGGAGGCCAGTGAGTAGTAGGTTGCAACAGTCAAGGCGAGAGGTAAGGAGCGAGTGGATGAGGGTTCGGGTGGTCTGTTCAGAGAGAAACGGGCGAATTTTGCTAATATTGTAGAGAAAAAAGCGACAGGTCTTGGCTGTCAGCTGGATATGGGCAGAGAGGGAGGAGTCGAAGATGACTCCGAGGTTGTGGGCTGATGAGACGGGGTGAATGAGAGTGTTGTCAACAGAAATGGAGAGTGGGGGAAGAGGAGAAGAGGGTTTGGGTGGAAAGACAATGAGCTCAGTCTTTGCCATGTTCAGTTCACCAATCCAGGATTTCATACAACCCCACCCGTCCTACTACAATACCCCTGTGCTCATGCCAGAAAGAGGAAACCACACTACAAACCCCACAATACAATGGGCTAGAAACTCTAAAACCATAGCTTAGCGCACTAGTCAATAGCCTCTCTCTATAATCAGTATCCTAGGAAGCGCCTCTATTTCAGAAAAGCGATCACAACCTCAACACACACCTTATAAACCTTTCTCTCGCTCCAAATCACTTACCCCGGACGCCCAGTTTCGCAGCTTTTGGATAAATTTTGTAGCCGATGCCATTTTTGTTGTCAAGGGCAAGTAAAACCCTGGTGCGCCCTGGGATAGAGGCGGAGCTGAATAAGCAGCCAGTCGCTAGGAAAAGGGTCAAAACGGGTTATGGGCACGTTACGCGGTACCACGTGACTAAAGCTGAGGCTCACTACGACCATTTTTGATTCTGGCAAAGGAAAAAAAAGCTAGAATATCTGCCATAGAAAAGTGAAAAGTTCAGCGACACCTGTGACGCTATAGAAGACCTAGCCTGGCAATTTAATGTATAGTTTATTAATAAATTATAAGATATCGGGAGTCTTTTTTTTTAACCCTTCCCCCAAAAATGGTCGCACTGCAGAGGCTGTAACTTAGTCACGTGCTTGTAGTGGACCCGTAACAAACGAGGACGCTGGACGTCGGCCCGCCCTCTTTCTTACGTAGCGGTATATATATGCCTACGGACCCACGTGACTTTCTTTCGCTTTGAGGCTGACATCATGGAAGCGAGCCGCGTGCAGCCGATTAAACTGGCGCGAGTAAGCGTGGGCCTGGGGTACTATAAGGGAGTGAGGTCTGGGGAAGGAGGAGAACGGGCTAGGGGAGGGGGAGGTATGGTAACCGTGAGAAGAGGGTCCTGGGAAAGGAGGCAAGACTCGGTAATGGGTGGAGGGGAGGATCCTAGGCCTGTATAAGGATGCTAGGTTTGCTTTACCCTCCCCCACTTAAATTGTTTTTCAGACCTTCCTGGGATTTTGACAATTCAGCTTCATAATCACGTTTACCCCTGTGTTTGTATAGTAACATAATAGATGACTGCAGGTAAAAGACCTGTACGGTACATCTAGTACCATCCGTTGTGAAATTGTATAGAAACATATGTATTTGGATTCCATATGTTTAGTATTGAACTTTAGTTTATATCTATCTATATATATCTATAGATATATAGATATATATATATATAATTTATTTTTTTTTGCTATTTATCCAGGTGAACGGGTTATTGGAAACTTGCTCACCTCCATTGTAGTGATGGTGGCTACTCAGTACTGCCCTAGATGATTGTTTAGTCTTAAGTTGATTCCTGGAGAATCGCTCTGATGTGGTGGAGGGGAGGCTAGCGCAGAAAATTTGAGGGTGCAATTCTGGTTACTACTACTTAACATTTCTAGAGCGCTACTAGGGTTACGCAGCGCTGTACAAATTAATAACCAAGGACAGTCCCTAATCTAAAGGAACGAAATGTCAAATTGGGGTAGTCTAGATTTCCTGAGTAGAGGTGTGTGTGATTAGGTGCCGAAAAGCGACATTGAAGAGGTGGGCTTTGAGCAATGATTTGAAGATGGGTAGGGAGGGGGCCTGGCGTATAGGCTCAGGGAGTTTGTTGCAAGCATGGGGTGAGGCGAGGCAGAATGGGCGGAGCCTAGAGTTGGCGGTGGTGGAGAAGGGTACTGAAGGAGGGATTTGTCTTGAGAGCGGAGGTTACGGGTAGGGACGTAAGGGGAAATGAGGTAGAGAGGTAAGGAGGGGCTGCAGATCGAGTGCAATTGTAGGTTAGTAGGAGATGCTTGAACTGTATGCGGTATCTGAGCGGAAGCCAGTGAAGTGACTTGAGGAGAGGGGTGGTATGAGTATATCGGTCAAGGCGGAAGATAAGACGTGCAGCAGAGTTCTGGATGGACTGAACGGGGGATAGGTGGCTAAGTGGGAGGCCGGTGAGGAGTAGGTTGCAGTAGTCAAGGTGAGAGGTAATAAGAGAGTGGATGAGAGTTCGGGTGGGTGTGCTCAGAGAGGAAGGGGCGAATTTTGCTAATGTTGTAGAGGAAGAAGCGACAGGTCTTGGCTATCTGCTGGATATGCGCAGAGAAGGAGAGGGAGGAGTCGAAGCTAACACCGAGGTTGCAGGCAGATGAGACGGGGATGATGAGGGTGTTATCAACTGAGATAGAGAGTGAAGGGAGAGGAGAAGTGGGTTTGGGTGGGAAAACAATAAGTCAGTCTTGGCCATGTTCAGTTTCAGGTGGCGGTTGGACATCTAGGCAGCAATGTCGGATAAGCAGGCCGATACTTTGGCCTGGGGTTTCCGCAGTGATGTCTGGTGTGGAGAGATACCAGCTGGGTGTCGTCAGCATAAAGATGATAGTGGAAAACCATGACATGAGATCAGGGAGCCTAAGGAAGAGGTGTAGATTGAAAAAAGGAGGGGCCCAAGGACAGATCCCTGAGGAACTCCAACAGAAGCGGGATAAGGGGAGGAGGACGAGCCATGAGAGTGTACTCTGAAGGTACGATGGGAGAGGATAAGAGGAGAACCAGGAGAGGACAGAGCCCTGGAACCCAAAGGAGGACAGTGTGTCAAGAAGTAGGGTTGTGATTGACCGTGTCAAAAGTGGCGGATAGGTCGAGGAGGATGAGGATGGAGTAGTAACCTTTGGATTTGGCGAGGACAGGTCATTGCAGACTTTAGATAGTGCCGTTTCTGTCGAGTGTAGGGGACGAAAGCCGGATTGAATCGGATCGAGGATGGCCATTAGAGGAGAGAAAATCAATGCAACGGCTATGAACGGCGCCGGCGCGTTCAAGTATCTTGGAGAGGAAGGGTAGGAGGGAAATGGGGCGGGTAGTTGGAGGGACAGGTAGGTTACAAAAAAGATACAGCAGAATTAGAAAAGGTACAGAGAAGGGTGACAAATGATAAAGGGGATAGGATGACTTTTCTGAGGAAAGGGTAAAGTGGCTCGATAGAAGAGAAAATTACCAAGTGGCTGGGTAGCTGTGAATTACTTGTTTACCCTTTCCAAAAACAGCATATAATGAAACTGAGTAATAAATTTAAAACGCACCCAGAGAAAATCACTGTGTAATTACAGCAAACACAAGCATTCAATACAGCAGTAGTATAAAAATATAAGCTCGGAATGCATTGCCAGAGAATGTGGTAAAAGTTTTAGTAAGGCATTACAAAAAAAAAAGTTTGGATATATTTCCTAAAAGAAAAGTTCATAAGCCACTATTAAGATGGACTTGGGAAAATCCACTGCTTATTTCAAGGATAAGCAGCATAAATCTGTTTTACTGTTCTGGGATCTGCCAGGTACTTGTGACCTTGGATTGGCCACTGTTGGAGACAGGATATTGGTTTTGATGGACCTTGGGTCTGACCCAGTATAGCAACACTTATTTTCTTATAAATTTGAAGCTCGCGGAAGTGGAGAGTACTCTCTGCCTGGTCAAGTTAGTAGGGTGTGGGAGGCACCAGCCCTAGTGTAAACTGGATGCTATTCCTGCTGACTGATCGTTTTCTCCCTTTATAGGTCACCAAGGTGCTGGGCAGGACTGGTTCACAAGGACAGTGTACCCAGGTAAGACCTACCTTGGTTGGAGGAGAAGTATTCCCAGTCTCGCATATTTGATATGCTGGTCCTGTTAAAGAGGAATTACTTTGATGGCTTTTTCTTGATCCGACACGAGATATTTATTGTACTTGAGCTCTCCAAGCTTTGACACTGGAGAACTCCTGAGAGGTGCTAGAAGCTCACGTACAATAAGTTATACCTGGTGTTTTGTGTTACTCTGGTATATGGTTCTCAACCTTTCTTCTTGTGTAGATCTGACAGACAATGTTTATATATGACACACCAAACACTAGAATTCACAGATGAACAAAGCATGCCTAAATATTTCATTTTTTAACTGTGTTTTAGTATGGATTTGCATACAACATTTTGATATGGCATAGGCAACATATCAGTCCCAGATAAACGGTATTCAAATTGTAGTGTCACCTCAATAACAGCAGCACAAAATTCCACCACAGCCAGATACTGTGAAAGCAACACAAAAACCTGCAAATATGCTACTCGGCATCTATGCAAGAAAAAAAGGGGTCCTCACATTTCCACAAAAAATCAAGCAGAACCAACAAGAGTGAAAGTGAGGAGATGTTCCAAATGAGCAAGGCAAACAAGGAGTAAGAGCATCCAAGAGTTGCTATGCCTTTCAGCGCATATCATTCCAGCACTTCCATGTTATGTTCCCATTTAAATACTCTGCGAAGCTGATTTTATTTGAATTGCTGCGGACCCCTGAGGAAGGCTTTGGGCCGAAACACGGCCATTTGTAGGGGTCTTTGTGTCAGCATATTTGGTAAAGTAAACTCTTGGATGCTCTTACTCGATTTTGCTTTGGTCATTTGAAACTTGCCTCCACTTTCCACCCTTTATGGTTCTACTCAGAATCTATGGACAGCGACCTGCAAAGTTTTAGTTGGGGCTGGAAGCAGCAGTTATTATTGGGGGTTGTAGGGAAGCAGAATGGGACCAGTTATGGGGATTTCAAACCTGACTCTCAAGATCGCTGGTCTTCCCAGCTTTCAGGCTCAATGGTTTTAAAGGAAACTCGGACTTGCTGTCTACACCAACTTTTGTGACACACCTCCCACCTCTTGGCGGGCACCAGTATGTCCTGAAACACTGGTTGAGAACCAGTATTCTAGTAGTATATAGGAGGGTTAGTGGGGCCCATGGTGCTTTCATGTATCTCTGGACATGTGAATTCTTATTGTAACAGTTTTCTAGAACTGTACAAGACTAAATGTATTCTAAGCATATATGTTGGCATGTTAGGATTATAAGGCTTGTCTATTCTGAATTCCTGTAACATTTTATATTTCATCTGCAAATTTTCTCCTGCACATTGAAACTGTCAGGTCAGTTTACAGTAGCCTTTACTAATGCTGTGGAGGTAGGTGCTAGAGAGTGGACCCCAGCTGCGTGTGTGCTTTCCATTTGGCCATTGCATTGTTACCATTGTATAATAGCTTGTATTGGGGAAGAGTCACTGTCTAGCACCTTTGTAAGCATTTTCCTTATTGGATGCAAAGGTTTTGACTTGGTGTACTTGCTGCTTAAATTGTGCCTATTCATGTGACTGTCAAAGAATTAATCTCTGGTTTATGTTCTTTGCTGTCTCTTACATCGGTTAGGAACTGTGCTCAGAAGCTGTACAGAATAGTCTTGGTGTATTTTTTATTGTACACAACTGTAAACTGGAAAAGGCAGTATATCACATTTTTAATAAACTAAACCTATGAACTGAGTCTGGCGTCATGAAAAGTTGATTCTGTGGTGTTTTGAGGAAATTTAGAACCTATTTAGAAAATACCTCTAGAAAAACAAAGGCATGCAATTTTGACTTTGATCTAGGTACGATGCTGTTTCCTTGTCTTATAAGACTGTATAGTAGGTTCTTTATGTGCACCAAGCTATCTATAGCTCTGCTCCATTATATTTGAAAGACACCTTGTGTGTATCGTCCTGCCAGGAGTTTGAGATGAGAGACTACAATGAGTTATCATCTGTTCTAGTGTCTCAAGTTAGATATTGAAACTAGATCTGCTGCCTTTTCTGTGACTGGGGAGCAGTTATGGAGTGTATTGAAAGTCAATTGAGATTGTGCTGAAACTTCACAATTTAAGCGGCTATTGAAGACTGCATTGTTCGTGGAGGTATTTATGTAAAGTTAGCATATTGGCACAGTTTTTGCTGCAAGTTCTTGAAATAATACAATGATGTATGTATTGATGTTTTGGGATTTTGTACTGTTTTATGTAACCACTTGATTTAAGCGGTGTATAAATTGTGTAAAATAAATGTGTATTAAAAGTACTCACCTCACCTATGAAATGCTCAATGCAAAGAGACTTGTTGACACTGTAGATAATGCAGTTGTTCTCTTTTTTCCTACAGGTCCGGTGGAATTCATGGAGGGACAGCAATCGATCAATCATCCGGAATGTGAAGGGCCCCGTGCGTGAGGGGGATGTCCTGACACTGCTGGAATCTGAGCGTGAGGCCAGGAGGTTACGAGGAGCTAAAAACCAGCTCATGCAGGTAATATCTGCCTTTCTAATGGTAGCACAGTTTTATTTGTCTTATTTACAACCCCCTTACACCTAGTTTGTGAACATAATGACTAAACTATTCAGATAGCACTACTGTGTGCAAGAGAAAATGGTCTGTATGTGTCTGGGGAGCAGGAGCAGCCACTCTGAGAACCTGTAGTGGTTCATGAAATTATTGCCTGGTAGCAGCTTCTGGAGAACGTAGAGCACTGTGCTGCCATGCGCGTCTAAAAGTAGTGCTGTTATGACATATTTTTTAAGCGTGGCTATACTTGCTGATTGAGAAGAAACCCTGACGAAGACTGTGTTTGTTGAAACATGGCCCGTGTTGGGTCAGTCTGTCAGCAATGTATGACTGGAGAATAAACTTTGGTCACCCGGACATTGTGGTTGACTTTTTCCACTCTTCTTGGTTTGTCGGTTTTAGCAGTCTACAGTGCCCATGACACCTGGTATTTTGTCAGATTGTGCATGGTTTTCCATTCTTTCTAGTCCTGACCCCAGGGCATTTTAAAACTTTTTTTTTTTTTTTTTTTTTTCATATCAGGAATACCTACCATTCTCCTTTTGAAAAGCTGAAATGTATACTTTCTCAGGTTCTGGTCCTCTGAAATTTAATAATAAACTTGATATACCACCTAACCTAGTTGCAGGTCTAAGTATCAAGTCAACTGAGGCAGTGCATGCAATCTCTCTCACGCTATATTCATTGTGGATATTCTGAAAACCCCCGCGGGACTAGGTGTGCCTCGAGGACTGGGATGGGAATGGCTGCTATAGGGTATAGCCACTTTTCAAATAGAGATAATACCTTTTTTCTCCTACAATAATCCCATGTGTCATTCGTTAAGTGTCCATGATAAGGCAGTGCATACAAATCTTTCTCATAAATATTAATTGTGGGTATCCTGAAGAGGGCAAGGATGCTAGTCGGAGCTAATTCTGACACAAGTTTTAAATACCTGTAAGGTGAATGAAATAAAGTAGAAAATTTTTCCTCATTCCCAGGTACAAAATTAGATTGTGAGTCCACCAGGACAGAGAGAGTACCTGCATGTATAATTGTTGGCTGTACCAAGAAAGGTGGTATATCAACATGTATTACATTACTGTACCCATCCGTCTATTTACCTATTAAAACCTGAGAGGTCATACCAAAAATATCTGTTTGTTTCTAAAATTGTGGTACCGAGCTTTCATGAAGCATTAAAAGTAGAAATAATTGCAAACAGTCCAGCAGGTGCCACCTGCATTCCTGGGGGGCATCCTGACATCCAGTTTCCTGCAGGATAGGATGTGCTGAAATGTGATGAGGGTGTTGCCTACCTCTGCTGGTGTCCATCTTCTAATCTCCACTTAGCCAGCTTGACATTTTCCGTGGGTGGTCATGTTTTAACTTAATTGGTTATTGTGTATCTCTAGCTGCAATAAGTAAATCCTGTGCTTATAACTGTTTTGTTTTTTTGCTTTCAGATTTTTTGTTTGGATCTTGAAGACAAGACCTGGAGTTTTCACATCCTATTTCCCCCATGTAAATTACATTACAGAAACAGTGCTGTTGTGAAATAACATATTTGACAAATCCTTTTAAGTATTGTGTTGCTGTTGACCTATTTCCAGTCTGCATTCCTCTTTAAGAATTTTACTACTGGAAATAAAAGGATTGTTTCTGCTCTTCCAGGCTTACAAATGGTACTGTTTGAAAACTGTGCCATACTTTCTGGGTAATAAGTCATGTTCTGACAATGGGCAAAAGGGTTTGACCATTGGGGAGAAGGAGGGTGGCTTGAGCAGGCCTGTCATAAGGGGTGGGAGTTGGTCTCTGAGCGGCACAAGCCAGAAAGGAGAAAAGTCACTTGAAATCTTTCCCTGGGTCCAAGCTCTGCTTTTATATAGTAAATGATGGCAGGAAAAGCCCCAAAATGGCACATCTAGTCTGCCTAGTGAGGTGATGTATTTATTTATTGTGCGTTATTTACAGCCTTTGAAGGACATTCAAGATCAGTGTGGTCATAGGCAATAGACAACCAAAAAAAAAAAAACCATTCATAATTGCATAGTATACTACTTACAATGTTGACAGAGGATGGGCAGACTGGATGGGTCATATGGCCTTTATCTGCCGTCATGTTTCTATGACAGTACACAGTAATCGCATAAATAACTGCCACTCCAGGTTCCTTAAGTGATGAGATTTTAATGCTGTTTGAATAGAGCTGGCCTACTGCCTTTTCTTAACTAATTTATTTACAATTTTATTAATAAACAGGCAAATTACAGTACAGTAGGCAGAACTGTTGAGTGGTTTGTACGGCTTTCAGGGGGCCCTTGGATTTGACTGGATACAGGGCACTATTTAACAATAGTGGGGGAAAGATCAGGCTTCTTGAGGATAATTCTCCCCCCCCCCCCCCAAAAAAAAAAATGTGGCCTCAACAATCTCCTCCTTCACTTTTTATTTGCCTTAACTTTCTATATTGCTCTAGCTGATGGGCAGAACAGAGCGGAGTACAGGCTAAAAAAATGGAAACAAGAAAAGAACTCAATATATAGGAGAGCAGAGTGTTAAGTTTAGAAACATAAACATTGCAACAAAAAAAAAAAGGGTAAAGCAAACACGTGAAGGACAGGGTCGAAGAGTAACACTGGTAATTTCAGCAAACATTTACCAAAAGCTAAGTGGAAAAGCCAGGTTTTCAGCTCAGTTTTTAAATCCTTACAAGGAGTTACTACGAAGGAACAGGTATGAGGAGCCAGGAAGAAGAATGCGCTGTGAGGGGTATGTTTTAGAGAAGGTAGAACTAAGCGGTGATCGTTTAATGAATGGGAGGGTTGTGGAGGGGCAATAAGGATTAAACGAGAGAGATAGTCGGGCATACCAAGTCTAAAGGCCTTGAAAGTGAGGGTGGCAATTTTATAAGTTATCCTTTGTTCAATGGGAGCCAATGATATTGTTTCAGCAGAGGTGATGTATGATCATAGCGATGGGCACGACAGAGTAATCGGATGGCTTGTTTTCTGGAGCGATTGAAGTTACTTTATGTTTGACAAGGTAGACCAGCATAAGCAATATTACAATAATCAAGACAGGTGTTAAAAAAAAGGATTAGTGCATGGAATTGTGATGTATCCAAGAGGTGACAACTTGCACGTAGCTTGCGGAAAACAAACTAGTTTTGGTAAAGTGAGATAGCTGTGGCAAAAAGAAAGTGAGAAATAGAGAGTAATACCCTAAATAACGAAAGGGTAGATACTGATATAATAGATGTGCCAACTAAAGTGCTGGAGGAAGGAGAGTTGAACCAGAGAACTAACAGGTAACTCCGGATTGAGCACTATTGATCACTTAGCCAGCTTAGTAGTTGAGTCAAGACATCTGTAAAGGAGTAAGGGAAGGAGAGGAAGAGGATAAAGAGCAGCAGAATGTCATCGCCATAAAGATAAGCAGAGATTTGAAGGATTGTATGAGAGCAGTAAGGGGTATGAGAGAGAGTCTAGACCCTTGGGGTACACTGATGTGTCAGAGAGAATGGCCTGCAATGTGTGATGAGATAAGAAAGGAAGCAAACCCAGAAAAAACTGTAACAGTGATGCTTAAGTTAGATGAATGTGCGAGTAAGAGGGAATGGTCAACCGGATCAAAAGCAGCAGAAAGTCTAGTGAGACTGCCAGTACCTTTTGATACTGGTCCAAGTAGAAATGAAGTTCACTGATAAGTGCTGCCATGATGGGTTCTTTACTGTGGTGAGACCTGAAGTCAGATTGATGGGATGTATAGGAAAAATGTTCTCAGAAAAGCATGCGAGTTTGGTAAACACAATTTTTTCTTAGCACTTGTGTCTTCTCTTCAGTGCAGCTTTCCCTTGTTGATTGAACTGGGGTACATCCATCTAATATAAGAGTTCTCAACCCCAGTCTTCAGGAACATCTACCCAGTCAGGATTTCAGGATACCCATAATAAAAATGCATGTGGGATCTTTATTTATTGTGGGTATCCTGAAACCTGACTGGCTAGGTGTGTCCTAAGGACTAGGTTGAGAAACCCCTGATCCAAAGCAATATCATGATCAGCTCTATATGACCAGCATCTGTATATGCTTACCTCATTCATCACTTTGCAATAGCAGTTTCATTGCAAAAAAAACAGTTTGGCACATGTGCAGGCCATTTGTATGAGTGTATGGTTCTACAAGTTCCACAGTGTGCATAACTGCAGATCTTACAATAATCTTAGCCAAATATTAGAAATTAGTTGATAACTATCAAAGCAAGAAGAGGATCTGGGTCTATCACACCACACACATGTATTCAAATTAGAGATTGACTAAGTTTTAGCTTCTGCAAAACCGAGCTGAAATTCAGGTGGGTTTCAGCTGAAACCCAAGCATTTCCAGTTGGAACTGAAATGAGGCCCCTGGTATTGCCATTGCAAGACCACTTCCCCACCGCCAGCCTGCCCCACCAGCTTCGCATGGCCCTCCTCGGGCCTACCTTCTAAAGGCCCTGGTGGCATTGAGGCAGGAGCATCCCTGTTAACTCCTGCCGTCAGTGACTCCGTGTTCAAAGTTATGGATATGACTTCCTGGTGCAACCGGTGTGGCTGCCATTTTGAAATTGGGAATAGCTATAAGTAGGAAAAGCTTATGGTATTCCCAATTCCAAAATGGCAGTTAGCGGACCTCCCACAGCAGTCTTTGCTGCTGTTTTGAACAGATAGCCACTGGGGGCAGGAGCAAAGTGAGATGCTCCTGGAGCAGGGGAGGGTGCTGGAGCTGGTGGACTGGGTTTTTCTCTAGGGGGTGCAGGGCCATGTTTTTATTTTCTGGTTCTGGCTGCAACCAGACATGAATAAGGTTTGGTCATAACCAAAAGCACCAGCTTCAGTTGGCATCTAAATCAAATCACTACTGTAACAGTTTAATACTATACTAGCACGGCTGGGTGACAAATCCTAGCAAATAAAAAAAAAACCTGCAGTCTTGTTCCCAGATTTTTCTTTACGTTTATGCTGAATCCTAAATTACAGCTGTGTTTCAAGATAAGTACAAAGAAAGATAGTGAGGTATAAGACCCTTTATCTGTGAGTGTAGTTGTAGTGTTATGCCATTAGCCATTATATCCTGAAATTGAATGCATAGAAATAATATGGCAACCATCGTTTTATCAAAGGGCTTGTTCCATTAGAGTTTTAAGTTTGTAACAAGAATTGCTAACTGGCTTCCAGCAGGTCATCTGTCAACCAGAAGGAAACTTGATTAAGATAATAGCTTTTATCTCGAACAGGAAACATCTGAGCAAATGTTTATGGAGCTAGACATCCACTTTCTCTACCATTTCCACATACTTGTTTGTGCTGCTTAACCAACCCGTCTGGCTGGGACTCTGATAATTTCAGCAACAATTCACTATTGGCTCCAAACGTTTCAGGAAGGTGGTGTGTGGCTGCTGAGCATCTACCATACTGAAAACGATTAAGTCATTTTTAATGGGGTCAGGCATGGGCTTGGTTTTCACGGCCTCATTAACATTAACGCTTAGATTTAATGAAAGGTGCTATTGTGTTGCCACATGCTGATGTACATGGTGGGATTAGTCTGATGATTATACAGGGGCGTAGCCACGGGTGGGCCTGAGCCCACCCAGCTTGGACTCAGGCCCACCCAGCAGCAGGTGCAACAGTGCCAGCGATAGTTTGGAACAGGCTGGGCTTCCCTGTCCTAAATCGTTTTGTTTCCAATGGGGCCTGTGCAGCATCTGTTCTTTGTTCCTTCCCTCACCTCATCCATCCCACAACTCTCCTTGCTTCAGTGGGTCCCCGACAGCGGCAGTGCGATTCCTATACACTGCCTGTCACTAAACCGGAAGCCTCTCCTCTGCTGCAGCTTCCTGTTTCTCTGCCTGGGTGGGAAACGACAGGGGGGAGGCTTCTGGGTTAGCGGCAGGCAGCATATATATAGGAATCGTTGCCGCTGCTGGGGGACCCACTGAGGAGCTGAAGCAAGGACAGTCATGGGATGGGTGAGGTGAGAGAAGGAACAAAGAACAGATACTGCACGGGGGGGGGGGGCAAGAGAGGGAAGGAGAGTTGCTTCACGGGGAGGGCGAGAGGGGAAAGGTGAATTGCTACACGGTTGGGGTGAGAGGAAGGTGAGTTGCTGCCCGGGGGGGGGGGGGGCGAGAGGAGGGGACAGAGAGTTGCTGCATGGAGGGGCAGAGAGGAAAGGAAAATGCTGCATGGAGGGGGCAGAGAGGGAAGGAGAAATGCTGAATGGGGAGCGAGAAAGGGAAGGAGAGATGCACAGGGGAGTGAGAAAGGGAAGGAGAGATGCTGCACGGAAGTGAGAGAAAAAAGAGATGCTGCACAGGGGGGTGAGAGAGGGAAGGAGAGATGCAAGGAGGGGGGGGAGGGAGGGAGAAATGCTGCATGGGGGGGAAAGATGCACAGGGGGGAAGGAGGGAGGGAGGGAGAGATACTGCATGGAGAGGGGTGCAAGAGAGGGAGAAATATTGGACATGATGGTGAAGGGGAGGAAGAGTGAGATGTTGGACCCTGGCCACAAGGGAGAGATGGTGGGGAGGGGGAGAGAGGGAGAATTGTTGGATATGGGGTGAAGGGGAAGAAGGGAGAAATGAGAGAAGGGAGGGAGGTGGAGGGGTGAGAAAAGGGAGGGAGAGATACTGCATGGAAAGAGGGAGAGATGATGCATGGGAGAGAGGAGAAATATTAGGCATGATGGTGGAGGGGAGGAAGGGAGAGATGTTGGACCCAGGGCACAAAGGAGGGAAAACAGAGATACTGGACAATGGGAGAGAGGGAGGGATGTTGGTCAAGTGGGTGGGGGGGGGGGGATTGAGCGGGAGGGATACACAGGAGGTGGAGAGGGGAGAAAGGGGGAGATGTTGGATCCAGGAGCAGAAGGGAGTGATGCAGAGAAGATGCCTGGACAATGGGAGTGAGGAAAGAGAGGGAGAAATACTGGGCCATGGGGCAGAAGGCAGAAGGGTGGAGGGAAGAAGATGCTGGGAATGGTGGAACCATGTGGGAGAAGCCTGGAAGGGGGTGGCAAGGAAATAAATGAGAGGATAGTGTTTACAGAGGGTAGAAATATGGTAATGGGAATGGAGGGCTGAGGAAGGAGTGAGATGGGGGAATGGGACAGCTAGTAGGTGAGAGAACATGGACATTGATAGGTAGCTGAAAAGTAAAGAGGAGAAGACTGGAAAAGAGTGAAATTTGAGTTGACAGAAACATAAAATAAAAGATAGGAAAGAGATAAAAAGGATTGAAAATATGTCAGAGGCAGGTGTAGTGAGGGAATAGACAGGAGAGAGGAGAAAAGAAATGGACAGCAGCCACTTGAAAGAGAATTAGCAGATGACAGACAGGAAAGCATAAAAGAAAAACTGGGACCAACATGATGGAAAAATAAAATGACCAGACAACAAAGGTAGAAAAAAGCATTTATTTTGAACTAGTAAAAAAGGCCCGTTTCTGACACAAATGAAATGGGCGCTAGCAAGGTTTTCCTCGGAGTGTGTATGTTTGGGAGAGTGTATGTGAGAGTGATTGTGTGAGAGACAGAGTGAAAGTGTGAGTGTGTGTGTGTGAGAGAGAGAGTGAGTCTGGGTGTGAGTGTGTTTGTGAGAGTGTGTGTGTGTGAGAATGAGAGTGTGTGCAAGTGTGTATGTGAGACACAGTGTGAGAGAGAGTGTGTGTGTGTGCGAGAGAGAGAGTGTGTGTGAGACACAGATTCTCTGTGAGAGTGAGTGTATGAGACCAAGCGAGTGTGTGAGTGACTGTGTGGCACATAGAGAGTGAATGTGATACAGTGTGAGACAGAGTGTGTGAGAGTGTGAGTCAGAAAGACATTGTATATGAGAGAGAGTGTGAGCCCTGCCCTCCCAATCCATGCCCATCTGTCCCCTGCCCCCTCCATTCATCCTTTTCCAGCAATTCCCCTCTCTCCCTGAGCCCTGCCCTCCCAATCCATGCTACTCTGTCACCTGCTCCCTCCATTCATCCCTATCCAGCAATTCCCCTCTCTCCCTGCGCCCTGCCCTGCAATCCATATCCATCCATGCCCATCTGTCCCCTCCATTCATCCCTATCCAGCAATTCCCCTCTCTCCCTGAGCCCTGCCCTCCCAATCCATGCCCATCCATGCTCCTCTGTCACCTGCCCCCTCCATTCATCCCTATCCAGCAATTCCCCTCTCTCCCTGAGCCCTGTCCTGCACTCCATATCCATCCATGCTCCTATGTCACCTGCCCCCTCCATTCATCCCTATCCAGCAATTCCCCTCTCTCCCTGAGCCCTGCCCTCCCAATCCATGCCCATCCATGCTCCTCTGTCACCTGCCCCCTCCATTCATCCCTATCCAGCAATTCCCCTCTCTCCCTGAGCCCTGCCCTGAAATCCATATCCATCCATGCCCATCTGTCCCCTCCATTCATCCCTATCCAGCAATTCCCCTCTCTCCCTGAGCTCTGCCCTCCCAATCCATGCCCATCCATGCTCCTCTGTCCCCTGCCCCCTCCATTCATCCCTTTCCAGCAATTCCCCTCTCTCCCTGAGCCCTGCCCTCCCAATCCATGCCCACCCATGCTCCTATGTCACCTGCCCCCTCCATTCATCCCTTTACAGCAATTCCCCTCTCTCCGAGCCCTGCCCTCCCAATCCATGCTCCTCTGTCCCCTGCCCCCTCCATTCATCCTTTTCCAGCAATTCTCCTCTCTCCCTTCCATGTCCCCCCCCTCGCATCCATGCTCCTCTCTCTCCCATGTCCCAGCCCGGCCCGGCCTCTTCTCCTCCCCCCCTTCGCATCCATGCCCCCCCTTCGCATCCATGCTGTCGTTTCTCCCCTGCCCTCCTGCTCCCATTGTTCAACTTTACTGCCCACCCTCTTCTCTCCCCCCAACATCTTTTTGTTTTTTTTTCTTTTTAAATTTACCTCCGTGGCGGTTCCGGCAGCGCAGCGTCAGGGAAGGAGGCGGCGCTCCCGACGTCTAGCCTTCCCTTCGCTGTGTTCCGCCTTCTTCTGATGTCATCCTTGACGTCAGAAGAAGGCGGAACACAGCGAAGGGAAGGCTAGAGACGTCAGGAGCGCCGCCTCCTTCCCTGACGCTCCGCCCTCGACGTCAAGTTTGACGCGTGGGCGGGGCAGACACAAAGCAATCTCACCCCCTTCACTTTTGGAACGTTGGGTAAGTGAGGCTTCATTCGAACGTTGGAGGTGCGTTTTATATAGAGAGATATTTTAAATGGAATATGTTAGCTGTGGGAAATGTGCATAGCAAATGTCTTTGTACTGTGTTTTGTAGAAAAGGAAATGCATTTCTGTTGGGGTTTTTTTGTCTAAATATTTTAATTTATGATCCCTTCTATATTTGGTGAGGGTAATGGCAGGTGGGGAAATCAGAGAGAAGGCAGGAAGGAGAAGGGATAGGGAGTGGGGGCCCTCCTTTATTTTTTATATTCTGACCAGGGCTCTAGCATGTCTAACAGTGGTCCTGACCCTTGCTGTAGAGCTTATGGGGATCCCCAGCTGAGGACCTCCTCCAAAGGTGGCCAGAATTCTCATCTACCAAGCTCTGCAGCTGGTGACAGCATCCTTGAGCCACCAACAACTAAGCATGATTGGGGTGCTGGCATTAGTAACTTAGAGACCTTGCTGCTGCCTGCCAAGCTTGTTAAAAGGGAGTTCTGGCCACCTTTAGAGAGAGAGCCTTTAATTGACAGGTGTGGGGATCCTCATTAGCTAAAGTATTTATATTTTGATGCGGGGCGGGACAGAGAAAATTTTTGTGCCCACCCACTTTGGGCTCAGGCCTACCCAAAATTGGCTGCCTGGCTACGCCACTGATTTACTAACAGTGTGGCACACTTTAAATGGTCTAGGATCAAATGTGGTTACAGCATTATTAATACAATTGGAAATATACAACCATCAGAATAAGAATTCAGTCCATGTCTCACAGGAAAGACATATCAATGCACCTGATATTATGTATTTCTTGAAATAAAATCTACACGTGTTGCAAAATAACTCTCCTCTCGTGTGTCTGGGCAAAAAACTCTTTATTTGGGAGTCAATCCCCTTCTTATATACTCTATGAATATTCATGGATATTACATGTATTATCATTACTATTGGTTACATTTTGCTTACACAACCATGATCATGCATTGCTTACAAGAACAACTCTACATGAACAGCTCGTGAACCTGCTCAGGAATGTACAAACATCACCTGCTATTCTGCTACTTTCTCAGGAAAGAACAAAAACATCACATGCTAGATTCTCAGGAATATACAAAACATCATCTGCTGCCTGTATCCAAATACATTCTATCTACATCTCCACCTTTTTTTTTTTTTTTTTTTTTTTTTTTTTAATGAAATCTCCGTGGTGTGCCAGCTGGAGATGGAGGTGGAGATGTTTGTAATAGCTTATAAACATATTGAGCAGAGTGACGTGTTGGAGCGAATGGACGAGGAAAACATAAAGAAAAAAGGTTAGGAATGCATTGTATACAACAGCAAAAAATAGTGAAAACAAAAATACCAATGACTAAATACTGGATAATAGGGCGGAGCCAGGTCCAAGGGATCCATTGCCACAATTGATCCCATACATCAGAGAGTAGGTTATTATGAATAGTAATATGAGTAGTTAAATTCCGTAGGAAAGCTAATTGTTTGTCAATGGCCTTTGAATTGTCAGATAAATTAAAACAGCACATGTCCTGAAACTCTTCGCAACCATGATGGTTAAGTAATAAAAGATAATCAATGGCTGCTCGATTTTGTAAAACTCCATGACGTAATTGCTGTTGCTCAGCATTAAGTAAACTAATAGCAGTGGAGGTTGCATTGATTGATTTAATTGCCCAACAGGCTAATTCACGAATATTTTTTGCATTTGCCGCTGCCAATGCAGGGACACCTATTAATGAAAATGCAAGTGCCAGATATTCAGTTTGACTCAGAAATTTAACATTATCATTGCAATTGGCAGCAAGGGTCATACGCTTGGATCGCATATGTGAGGAGTTAGAAAATAAAATATGTTTACTGGGAAGTACCATAGTGAGTCGACTTAGACAGCATGTAGTACCATCAGATATATTAGCTGGAATATAATTAAAGGTATACATTCCACATGACCAAAACCAGCCAGGGGGTAAATGAGTAAATTTATAAATATATGAAACATTTTCGTAGGAGCTACAATTTAACAAAGTTGGTCCAAAATTAACACAATTTGATCGGGTACAATTAACCATACGAGCACATGTCATATTGATACTAGCTATTTGATTGGTTCTCACATGCATTGCCAAAGTAGGCGGCAACAGGGTTTGTGTTCCCCAATTATGGTATTCATAAGAAGCATTTCGATAGGATGAATTAACAGGAAGCTGTGAATAAAACCAAGTATCATTTTGCATATCTTTAGGATCATGACATACTGGAATCAGGCAAGTTGCCAAAACTTCTCCAACTGCCTTTTGATGAGAAAGACAGAAATCAGTTTGGTTCAGTGAAATTGCAAACGCTTCCCAAATATTTTTTGTGGGAAGTAATTGTGACTGTCCACAAGGTATGTACAAACAACAACACAGTAGAAGCAATGTAATGGAATTAGCATTAAGCGCTGCAATAATAGCCACTACGAAGTTATCATCAGTCTTTTCAATATGAGCTTTTTCTAAAGTCTCTGTAGCTTGTTGACTCAAGGCTTTAATTTGTCCCCAAGTAACAGGAGCATTAGGTTGACGAGTCACTGACCGTTTGCGTGTTTGCATCTGCGGTCCTTGAAGGGTGAGTGTGAAATTGGGAATTGGGTTGTGAAGACCTTGATGCCACGACATGAGGTTTCACCCACTTTGCTGGAATCCACACCGGGCCAGAATCTGTTTGAACAGCAGCGTAACCACGACCCAGGTAAGGAGAGGCACAGGGGAACTCCACTGATCAGAAGGTAGTTGTCGGTATATGACCAAAGGACGAGATAAAGGTGGGGCAGGAGTACGAAAATGTTGTTCAAATCTGGAAGAAAAAGTTTTTGTAGCAGGATTATGATGAGATTGAGATGATTCAGTGTGTAAAGGATTTGTGCTAAGCATTCATCAATGCTTACTCTATGACGGAGAATACCGTCTTTTTTGTAGTCAGATTACTTAAGCAGTTTTCAGTGTGCGATTAGCACGTTCAACAATAGCTTGACCAGTGGAGTTATAGGGGATACCAAAAAGGTGCTCAATATGCCAGAGGGTCAGGAACTCCTGTAAGGAGGTGGAAGTATAAGCAGGGGCATTGTCTGTCTTGAGAGTTTTAGGAACACCCATGACCGCAAAAGCTTGGAGAAGATGAGAGCGGACATGAGATGTAGTTTCCCCTTTTTGTGCAGTGACCCACAAAAATCCAGAATGAGTATCAACAACCACATGAAGCTTAGACCATTGACCAAAAGGGGGAAAGTGAGTAACGTCCATTTGCCAGAGGCTATTAACTTCCAGACCACGAGGATTAACTCCAGGAAAAAAGGTAGTAGGAGCTGAAAAGGAACATTGTGGACAATTTTTGATAATAGCTCTAGCTTCTTCTAAAGAAATTTGAAACTGGCGAGCTAGGCTAGGTGCATTTTGATGATGAAGTTCATGACTGCAGTGTGCTGTGGAGAAAAAATGAAGATGGCGATCCGCTCGAGCATTCCCTTCAGACAGACCACCAGGAAAAGGTTGATGACTGCGGATATGACCTATAAAGAGAGAAGAAAGGCGATTCTCCAAGTAACCTTGGAGGGTTAACAGTAAGCATAAAAAGAGGCATCCATTTTGAATGATACATAACTGTCGGGCATGCGACGGACAAGATTAGCACAATATTGACTGTCAACAATAAGATTCAGTGGTTGATCTGAAATGAAGAAAGAGCCAGGATGATGGCAGCAAGCTCTGAACGTTGAGCAGAGGTTTGTGGAGAGGTAAATTTGACGTGCCATTTGTTCAGATTGTACAAGTAACCACCCCACGAGTGGGACTACCATCTGTAAAGACGGTGAGAGCAGTAGGGAGTGGACGTAAAGAAATGGGATCATGAAGAGTGATTGGCAAAATGGATGTGCCCTGTATGCGAGGGTCTTTAGGATAGTGGCAATCTATAATACCAACATAAGTGGCTAAAATAAATTGCAAGTCGTCGGAGAACTGAATCATTTTTTCCCACTGCCACAAAGAATGAGGAATGATGAGTTTAAGAATGTCGAAACCAGTCATGAATGTTGCTCGCTCTCGAGCTTTAGTAATCAGCAAGGCTAGTTGCTGGGGCCATTGTGTAATAGTAGAATGGAGAGTATTCTGTAAATAGACCCATTCTATCAATTTCGGAGGAGTTGTATCTTGATATAAGACACCAAACGGTTGTCGGTGGGTGGGGGTCTTTGAGAACGCAAAAACAAAAAAGGGCAAATGCATCTCGTCTATCTGTCCATTTTGTTTGTAAGATTTGATCCAATTGTGACAGAATTGTTTGTTGCGATGCAGTGAGTGTAATTAATTCAGCAGGTGTTTTATGACCTTTTAATGCGAGAAACAGGGGTTGTAAAAATTCTGTAGGAAGTTTCAAGTAGGGACGTAACCAATTGAGATTTCCTAAAATCTCTTGTAATTGATGTAATGTCGTGGGAGACTGTAAATTGAGATGAGGAGCGACAGGTTGGGCTGCAGCTTTAGTCATACGGAAACCTAGATATAAATAGGGTTCCTTTTCTTGAACCTTCTCTGAGGCAATTGTTAATCCTGAGGAGGCCAAGATAGAAATTAAAGTAGATTTCCAAGAAGGGGGAAGAGTTATCCCTGCAATTAGTATATCATCCATATAATGATATACCAAAAGTTGAGGGAAATAGGCACGAAATGGTTTGCAAGGCTTGATGAACATAGTATTGACAAATAGTGGGTGAATTTAACATTCCCTGGGGCAAAACTTTCCAACAATACCTAGTAGTAGGGTGTGCATTATTGTAAACAGGTACAGTAAAAGCAAAGTATTTATAATCTTTTTCCTGGAGAGGAATTGAAAAAAAACAATCCTTCAGATCTATAATAGCTAATTGATAATCATAAGGAATCAAATTAGGATTTGGAATACCACATTGTAACGGGCCCATTGGTTCTAAAATCGCATTAATAGCTCGTAGGTCATGTAAAAATCTCCATTTTCCGGATTTTTTCTTGATCACAAATACCGGAGTATTATATGGAAATTGGTAGGCTCAATGTGATTTAATTGTAATTGTTCTTCCACCAATTGATGTAAAATCAACAGTTTTTCTCTGGTAATCGGCCACTGCTCTACCCAAACAGGTTTGTCAGTTTTCCATTCCAAAGGAGAGAAAAAGACATATTTATGAACTGTTAATCAGGTAGGATCAATGATGCATCTAATTGTTCCAAAAGGTCACGACCCCATAAATTAAAGGGTACTTGTAAAATACAGGGCTTAATATGTCCTAGAACCTTGGTATCGTTAGGATATGTAATAGATAACCATTGAGAACTTTGGGAGGCTGACTGAGTTCCCCCTATTCCTGTCACATGTGAAGTATCTTCAATGGGCCATTCCACAGGCCATTGTTTATAAGCTATGACAGAAACATCCGCCCCGGTATCTAATATACCAACAAAGGGCTTTTGTTGCAATAAAAATTGAGCAGTGGGTCGTGCATTAGAAACCGGTTTTAAAACTGCACTTACCTGTCGCGTAGATCCAAGCCCCCTGTACGAGAGACAGTAGAAGGAATAGGTGCTGTAAAATATGGTAAAATAATTAATTGTGCCCACGAGTCCCCGGGAGAAATTGTTAAAGGTGATGAGGACCATACTTGAATTTTAACAATGCCTGTGTAATCAGCATCAA
This sequence comes from Microcaecilia unicolor, assembly GCF_901765095.1. Lineage (NCBI taxonomy): Eukaryota > Metazoa > Chordata > Amphibia > Gymnophiona > Siphonopidae > Microcaecilia > Microcaecilia unicolor. Next base: position 519,553 of record NW_021963914.1, read on the forward strand.
TAACTCCAGGGATAACATGAATACCTGCCTTCGATGCAGAGGAGCGAGGTAATACTAAACCTACAGTAGCCGCTGGAATGGGTCCTTTAAAGGTAGTATTATATACCAAAACTTCATGAGGTAAGATGGCAGTTTTACATTCCGCTGCAATAAGGTCAATTCCTGCACTACCTTGTGTAGCAGTAGTACTATGAGCAAAAGACCCTTGCACTCCCTTTGGACCGAGGTTAGGAGTTAACCCGGAGCAAAGTTTTTTGGGGGTGGCGGTGTGGAATTAATTGGATTAGAGCGACATTGATTGGCCCAATGATATCCTTTTTGACATCGAGGACATTTTCGAGAAGGTCGAGAAGGTCCTTTTGCAAAGTTGGCACCCCCTCCTGGGGCTCTACACTGAGCTCGAAAATGTCCTGGTTTCTTACAATTAAAACACGTCCCCTGTGGCTTATTACCTTTTTGTATAGCTCCTGCTAACAAATTCATAGAATAACCATGAGTCCCCACATCTGCACATGCGCTCAATAAATCTGCTAAAGTAATTCCTGGGCGATGAGCTACAGTCTGCAATGCCTTTTTGCAATCTGAATTTGCATTTTCTTGGGCTAATTTAATCAATAACTCTGTTTGCGCATCAAGATTATCAATTTGCCTAGTTACAGCTTCCTGCAATCGATTAACAAATTGAAGGTAAGATTCGGTTTGCACCCTGTTTAATTGATGCAAAAGATTTTGTTGGTTTATTCCCTTCTGGTGTTCTTTTAAATGCTCGCAAGATACAAGTGCCTATGGCTTGAAAACAGGTATCGTTTTGTTGAATTTGCATATCAAGGGTTGAAAATGGTCCCGATCCATAAATTTGATCAGGCACCAAATTAGTCCCAGTGATAAGTTGTGCTGCTTGCTTATATTCATTATCCCACACTACATATTGCGCAGGAGTTAACAGCATACGGAAAAGGTCTTTCCAATCTTTTGGAGTCATTAAGTAACCGTTACTAATCCCTTCTATCATGCCTTGAACAAATGAACTTTTTAAACCTGATTCTACGATAGCTCTACGTAATTCTCTCAAAACTTGATAAGGTAGAGCAGTCCATTCTGCATGATGTGTTTCGTTCCCTGCCTCTATTGTTGTAGTTCTAGTAACTGGGTATAAATTAGGATTAGGTTCCGAATTATCCCATAGATCATCGTTCCAAATGAATTCACCATTTTTTCGTGCTTGCTGTATACCTAATTGAATTAAACCTAGGTCGTTCTACGCTCTTTGGTGTTTTGGTAATAATAACGCTATCATTAGCGTTGTTGTTTTGGATATTTTCAATTGGTTATTAGGGGGTAGTAGTAGTAAAGTCAGAGTTTTGTTTTGCTCTTCCCTTCCCATATCGGTGGCCAGCCGACAAGAAGGAGGAGAAGGTGTAGGTCCAAGAGTCGCGGGAGGTAAAAGAGACCAGGTCTTGCCTGGCAATTTGTTGGATATATTTTCGTTAGTAATGCCTGTCAATCCAGAAGAGAGAATTACTATAGTAGAATAATCTCTCTCCAAGTCAATAATATAGGAGTCGAAACTCTAGGCTCTAAACGAAACTGCTGCCCTATCTTTTCCCATGTTTGAGGATCGAATGATCCCTTCTCTGGATACCAGGGACATTGACAAACTATTTCCTCAATTAAACGCTCTATATCTTTAAGAGTTATTGGATTTCGGGAGGAACCATATCTTTGCGTTATAGTATATAGCTCCTGTGCATGTTGTTTATGTGATGATGTTAAATTTCCCCCCATACTTACAGTGTCCGTAGAAGGAATGGCGCGCTGACTGTTCCAGTCGTAGTAAGTACGTCACGTTTTCACCGATCACGTCGGGGATCACCAGATGTTGCAAAATAACTCTCCTCTCGTGTGTCTGGGCAAAAAACTCTTTATTTGGGAGTCAATCCCCTTCTTATATACTCTATGAATATTCATGGATATTACATGTATTATCATTACTATTGGTTACATTTTGCTTACACAACCATGATCATGCATTGCTTACAAGAACAACTCTACATGAACAGCTCGTGAACCTGCTCAGGAATGTACAAACATCACCTGCTATTCTGCTACTTTCTCAGGAAAGAACAAAAACATCACATGCTAGATTCTCAGGAATATACAAAACATCATCTGCTGCCTGTATCCAAATACATTCTATCTACATACACGTTTCTTTATGTGTCCTGTTCTGAGATGGTTATCACTAAGTAGACCTCTGGAGATGATTCAGCAGCATAGAAATCATTTCCATCCAAAGCAGAAAATTTTCTTTGATTTTCCCACATATGACGTGTTCTACTTTGGTGCATCCTTTGCACAGCAGGCTTGTTTCCTGAATGCATATCTGGGGCTTCCAACAGCATCACTTAAATCTGACCGCAATCGTCCACAGAAAAGATTGTAAGCTCTTTGAGCAGGGACTGTCTTTCTTCTATGTTTGTGCAGCCGCATACGCTTTGTAGCGCTATATAAATGCTAAATAGTAGTAGTAGAAAAGGAATAGAAAAACAAAGTCTTGTTGTGACCCTTTTAAAACAGAGTAGGCTGTCTCAGCTCAGCCTCTGTCCTACCTGGTAAGATTTGTGCACAAATTACAATGCATGGTCTGCTGTTCATTCCCTGCTCCATAACAACCACCAGCATGGTAACGGTGAGCGCAGCTAATGCACAAAAAGTTATCACATGTTAGTAAAACGACTCTATGTGTTTCCTGCTGTAGAGCAGCCTTAACTGCACTCTGCCTCTGATGACCTGCATCAACAAGAACTTTAAAGCACACCTGGGTATGTTGCCTGTATGGATGAAACCGTAAGCTCAAATCTGTTGACCTAATGCAAATTATTTTAAGAAGCGTTTGTCAGAAGTGAGGTTCATTTTTGTGACGGTATGCACAAAACAAACCCCTCGGGGGACGTGTGTGGGTGTGTGCATGCAAGTTTACCAAATCTCCGGAATCAGACCGTGTGAGCCGGAAGGGCAACGTGGCGGCACTTGTAGCCTGAAAGGTGGGTGGCACTGGCAAGCTTAGAAACTGGTGGGGGTGTGCAGGACTGGAGGTGAGAGAGTGACTGGGCTGGGGCAGGAAAGGGGAGAGCACTGGGGGTCAGGTTTGGGGAGGCGCAAAAGGGAGAGCACTAAGGTAATCTCGGTCTGGGGTGGGGAGAAGAGATAAAATGGTTGTAAGGTACAATTGGGAATTAAAAAAGGGAGTAAGTGGATCACTCTCAGGTAGGGTTACCAATACCTCCAGAAAAAGGAGGTATTGGTAACATTGATCCAGTCCGAGTTTTGCTTCCATTTTGAATGCAATGGAAGTAAAACCCAGACTGGCTCAATCTGTCCTCCTTTTCAGAACGCTAAGGCTCCCAGGTATTGGGTGCATGTGTACTCTTGAAGTATAGGTGCCAACTCTGTAGTTGCAGTGTTGAGCAAGCCATTTAGGGACAAGCAATTTGTGCTGTGGTTAGCATACCCAATAAAAAAACAAAAAAGAGTGGCATCTATGCTCTCTGGTTTGCTGCTACTGTATCCCTGACTCATAATCAAATTTGAGTAATGTACCATACAGGAAAGAAAGCATAAAAGCCCTACAGACAGCAAGGAACTCGGAGGTCCCTTCGATAGCTCAGCTGGTAGAGCGGAGGACTGTAGTGGAAATACGCTGAAATCCTTAGGTCGCTGGTTCGATTCCGGCTCGAAGGAGATCAAAAATTTTTGTTTTTTCACTTCTAATATTTTTTTTTGCCTTGCACATTCTTACTATTTTTATAGCCCATATAGTCAGGACACCTGCTTTTTACATTATAGGTGTTTTCCAGCAGTTCATACCCCTTGGTCTAAATTTTGAGATTTGCAGCCAGGGTATCTGGGTTCGGCTGGGTGCAAGAGAGGGGTGCTAAGCAGAAGAAGCAAGAAAGCCTGAGGCTTCCCAAAAAACACAGGCCTTATCTGAAGCACAAGAGCCTTCCAGCACAGGCCAAGATCTGTGAACGTTTATACATAAGTAAGCTATAATATTGAGTGCTCAGGGCCACATTTAATGCTCCATATTACACCTAAGATCTGATAAATTATATGGAGAGTACCACAGAACTGCCAAGACTCCTATCTGCTGGGGAGCCAGGATCTCCTGCTAAACAAATAATTTATTATAGGTAAATTATTTTATGTTTGTTTTTGTTAAATTGTAAGCTGCTTAGTTTATTAGGTGTGGAGGAGTAGCCTAATGGTTAGTGCCCTGGGCTTTGAGCCTAGCAACCTAGGTTTGATTCCCACTGCAGCTCTTTGTGACCTTAACCTGCACTGCCCCAGGTACAAAAACATAGATTGTGAGCCCGGCCTCTAGGGACAGAGAAAGTACCTACACATAAAAGTAGCACTATAGAAGTGATTAGTAGTATTTATACATGCAATTCTGGGGTATAAATTTAAAAATAAAATATATAAATGAATCTGCTGCAGCAGGACCAGACCCACAGCTCTTATAGAGATGAATATCTTTGTCTTTTCTGCTTCTCTAGGTGGGAAACATCATGCTGGACACATTAAAAAAAGTGTGTATAAGTAACAGTAACATAGTAGATGACGGCAGAAAAAGACCTGCATGGTCCATCCAGTCTGCCCAACAGATAAACTCATATGTGCTACTTTTTGTGTATACCTTACCTTGATTTGTATCTGCCATTGTCAGGGCACAGACCGTATAAGTCTGCCAAGTACTAGCCCCGCCTCCCAACCACTAGCTCCGCCTCCCCCCTCCGGCCTCTGCCACCCAATCTCGGCTAAAAATCTTTAAAATATATTTTTTTAAAATAGTGATTTGGATATTTTGGCAAATAAAACATCCAAATGTAATTTGCCACTTTTTGGATGTTTTTCCGTTTCAATATCCTTAATTGCGTCACAAAAACACCAAACTCACAGAAGCGGCAAAAAAGAAAAAGCAAATTGTTGAGAGAACATAACGCGGTAAAAGGTGAAATTAAAAAAAGAGGGAATATTCCTATTCTTTGATATTCTATAAGAAAGTTGTACAAAAAAAAATCTGTTGTAGGAATCTCTGAGGATGAAAAAGCAGTATCATAATTTCAAAGGTCATTTGTTTGCTCAGGGTATCACAACACTGAATATACCATTAATTCTCCACATAAGCTATTACAATGACTACAGCAGTCTTCTTTATTTCTATCAAGTGCAAAATGCACTGACCCTTTTGCATCTTTTGACCTCTTAAACCCCTGAATGAGCAAATGTGCCACATCCTTTATGCCTGAGTGCACAAAACATATTTTAGTTTTGAAGTGTTGCTCTTCTATGCCAAAAAACAAACAAACCAACCTCAAATACATCCAAGGAATCTATGTTCTACACTGATCACATAGCATGGATATGAATTTTTATTCATTAAAGGCAGACACAACAGTTAATATGATCAACCCCTCCTCATTCCATTATTATTAAAACATAAAAGCATCTCATTTTGAGAACATACAGGACATCAGCAAAGAAGTGGATCTGTTTGTCCTGCGGGAATCCATTTTGAAGGTTTCTTAACCACTGAGATGTCCATATGCGCTGTTGAATTCTTACAAAAAATATATATGTTCTAATTCTATTTATATAGCATAATTTTTTTAATGTATACATGTTTTTATGCTTTATTATATATGTATAATATATTCATATGTTTTTTTTAGAATCTCATTTGTGACCCCTGAGGCAGACGCCTTGTTGTGTCCCTTGAATAAGGGAGGATGCTATATTGGAAGAAACAGGCCAGATGCTTAAGACAAGATTCAATCTGCACAGACATCACATGAAGATAGCCAGTGCCAGTCAGGTTCCCACCTCTGTGTGGGCCAGCATTTTACAAGACCAGGACACTGCACCAGTGATTTCATAGTTAGAATCCTGAAAGGTAACTTTAAAACAATACAGAATGATTGAATATTTTGACACCCAATAGACAGGACTTAGCAAGGATCTGGGTTTTCTAGCCCATTATTTTTTATTACATTTGTACCCCGTGCCTTTCCCCACTCGTGGCAGGCTCAGTGCGGCTTACATGGGGTAATGGAGGGTTAAGTGACTTGCCCAGAGTCACAAGGAGCTGTCTGTGCCTGAAGTGGGAATTGAACTCAGCTCTTCAGTTCCCAGGACCAAAGTCCACCACTAGGCCACTCCTCCACTCCTATATAAACCATAAAATTGTATTTCTCTGTTTACCACCCTCCTCTCACCTACCCACACTCATCCTGTTAGAATATCAATTAAATGCTTTGATGTCCCCATGCATACCTCCTACCCACCCCCACCCTGTCAGGACTGTCAAAGTAATGCTTGGATGTCTCACTCATATACTATCTGCTACCACATTTGCTTATTTCTGATCTGACGAAGAAGGGCAACCTTCGAAAGCTAATCAAGAAATGTATTAAGTTATGTCCAATAAAAAGGTATCATCTTATTTCTCTTTTCCATGGTTTATTGATAACCTTAAGAGTGGACTAACACAGCTACCACACCTCTCTACTTGAATAATCCATAAAGCGTTTTTCTCAGCATTATCTCCCAAGTTGATTCAGTCTGTGGTCAGCCTCTACTCCTCTTGTGCCTCAGGCTGTGTGACATCGTGTGGGGGAGGAGTGGGGCAGGGCTGGAGGCCATGCCCTAAATGTCCTCATGAGAGCTCTCTGTTACCAAAAGTTCAAATTATGGGCCCTCGGAGTGGGGCAGTCTGCCTCAAAAGATTTTAAAACATCTGCATATGGACCCCCTTCTTCCTTGGGGCCCCCTGCACTGCCATCCCCTTGGAAGAATTTATATCACTGCATAGAAGTACATAAGCATCACAGTACTGTAGTGATTTCCACTTTTTTTTTAATGGTGGAATTCCCACTTCCTCCTTCCTCCTCCTCCTCCACCCAACACAAGGAGCCCTTCTGCTTCGACTAGCTAGAACTCGCACTGACGAGAAACACCTGAAGAAAGTTGAATTCCATGAACCCCAGTTTGGGAATCACTGCAGTAGTGGGACAGAACAAAGGTTGATCAAACCAACTATCCTGTTCCAACAGTGACCATAAATACCTGGCATGATCCCAAAAGAGGAAAATAAGATTTCATGCTGCTTATCCCAGGAATTAGTGGACTTTCCCAGGTCCACCTTAATAATGGTTTATGGTCTTTTCTTTTAGGAAGTTGTCCAAATATTTTACAATTCCTGCTATACCAAGTGGCAACAAATTCCAGAGCTTAATCACACATTGCGTGAAGAAACATTTTCCTCCAATTTGTTCTAAATGTACTACTTAGTAATTTCATTGCGTGCCCCCTATTCCTTGCACATTGAAAAGAGTAAACAAGCAATATATTACATCTACCAGTTCCACTCTACTCAGGATTTTATAGACCTATAATATCTCCCTACAGCCATCTTTTCTCCAAGCTGAAGAGCCTATCTTCTTTAGCTTTTTCTTATAAGAGAGTAATCCCATCCCCTTTATCATTTTGGCTGCCCTTCTCCTACCTTTTTCTAATTCCATCATATCTATTTTGAGATGCAGTGACCAAAACTGAACAGAATATTTAAGGTAGGATTGCACCATGGAGCGATACAAAGTACGATAGTAACATAGTAGATGACGGCAGAAAAAGGACCTGCATGGTCCATCTAGTCTGCCCAACAATTTTAAACTCATATTTGCTACTTTATTGTGATACCTGACCTTGATTTGTTTCTGCCATTTTCAGGGCAAAGGACCATAGAAGTCTGCCCAGAACAAGGCCCACTCCCCAACCACCAGCCCCGCCTCCCCCCATCGGCTCTGCCACCCAATCTCGGCTAAGCTTCTGAGGAATCCCTTCCTTCCGAACAGGATTCCTTTATGTTTATCCCACACATTTTTGAATTCCGTTACCGTTTCATCTCCACCACCTCCCGCGGGAGGGCATTCCAAGCATCCACCACTCTCTCCATAAAAAAATACTTCCTGACATTTTTTCTTGAGTCTGCCCCCCTTCAATCTCATTTGTGTCCTCTCATTTTACGCCTTCCCATCTCCGAAAAAGGTTCGTGTTTGCGGATTTATACCTTTCAAATATTTGAACGTCTGTATTATATCACCCCTGTTTCTCCTCTCCTCCAGGGTATACATGCTTCAGGTGAGCAAGTCTCTCCTATACATCTGTAATGCAAATCCCATACCATTTTCGTAGCTTTTCTGTGCACCGCTTCAATTATTTTTACATCCTTAGCAAGATATGGCCTCCAAAACTGACACAATACTCCAGGTGTGGCCTCACCAACGACTTGTAAGGGGCATCAACACCTCTTTTCTTCTGCTGGTCACACCTCTCTCTATACATCCTAGCAACCTTCTAGCTACGGCACCGCCTTGTCACACTGTTTCGTCGCCTTCAGATCCTCAGCTAATATCACCCCGAGAGTCCCTCTCCCCGTCCGTATATATCAGACTCTCCACACTTAACACATACGTCTCCCGTGGATTTCTACACCCTAAGTGCATCACTTTGCATTTCTTCGCATTGAATTTTAATTGCCAAACCTTAGACCATTCTTCTAGCTTCGTAGGTCCTTTTCTCATGTTTTCCACTCCCTCTCCGGGGTCCACTCTGTTACAAATCTTAGTATCATCCGCAAAAGGCAAACTTTACTTTCTAACCCCTTCAGCAATGTCACTCACAAATAGATTGAACAGAATCGGCCCCAGCACCGATCCCTGAGGCACTCCACTAATCACCTTTCCACTCCTCCGAGCGAATTCCATTTACCCCCACCCTCTGGCGTCTGTCCGTCAACCAGTTCCTAATCAGTTTACCACATGGGTCCTATTTTCAGCCCATCAAGTTTATTTAAGGCCTCCTGTGGAACCGTGTCAAAAACTTTGCTGAAATCTAAGTAGATTACGTCCATAGCATGTCCACGATTCAATTCTCCCGGTCACCCAGTCAAAGAATTCAATGAGATTTGTTTGGCATGATTTACCTTTGGTAAAACCATGGAATTATAATATTCTCTGTTTTATTCACCATTGTTTTCCTAATAATTCCTAACATTTTATTTGCTTTCTTAGCCACCACTGTACACTCAGCAGAGGGTTTCTTTTTTTTTTTTTTTCATTTTATTTATAATTTTACTTAATTACATTCACATTTATCACATAATGTAAGGAAAAACCGAAATTGATATTAAAAAGGAAAACATTTTCTCCCACAATATATGTTATATAATCGTCCACAACTGGGAGATCCAAGATCAGGAAACAATCTCAAAGAAAAACTCAAAATGGTTAATCTTACAATTCACTTTTTCTGAGGGAGGAAGGTTAATCGGTAATTTGCAGCCGGTACAGTTGGTAACTAAAAGAAGTTGTGCTGCAGAGGGTTCTTCATCTGTTCTTTTCAACTCCACAAACTCTTGTAATTTCTTAGGTTCAACAAATAAGTAATTATTAAAATTCAAATAAATAGAACACTTACAAGCAGGGGCGTAGCTACGGGTGGGCCTGGGTGGGCCCAGGGCCCACCCAATTTCAGCTATGGCCGCCCACTCCATTGCTCCCATTTGCCGGCCACTGCTGCTTTTCTGTTGAGCAGCAGGGCCGGCGCTACAAAAGAAGAAGTGCTCAGCTGACTGAGCTTAGAGTCACCGCCAACGTTAACAATGAGAAAAAATGTTTAAAAAAAAAAAAGCGCGGCACCGTAGGCAGCCTCGAAGCATTGGCTGCTGGCTCTGCAGGCTCCTCCTGTCTCTTACGTCATTGCCCCTGGAGCGAAGCAGGGGCAGTGACGTAAGAGACGGTAGGAGCCTGCAGAGCCAGCAGCCAATGCTTCGAGGCTGCCTGTGGTTGCCGTGCTTTTTTTTTTTTAAACATTTTTTTCTCGTCTTTAGCATTGGTGGTGGCACTTAGCTCCAATCAGCTGAGCGCTTTCTTCTTTTTGTAGCTGGGGCTGGGCGGGCCTGAATTGGGTGGGCCTGAATCGGGAGAGGGAAAATGAATGGCAGGATGGGGACTGGGGAGAAAGAGGGGAAAACGGAAGGATGGGGAGAAAAAGAGGGAAAACGGATGGATAGGGAGAGAAAGAGGTAAAACAGAAGGATGGGCAGAGAAAAGAGGTAAAATGGAAGGATTGGGAGAGAAAGAGGGAAAACAGATGGAAGGATGGCAGAGAAAGAGGGAAAACGGATGGATAGGGGAGAGAGAGACACTGGATGGAAGGATGGGGAGAGGAAAGAGGGGAGATGGATGAAAGGATGCAGAGAGAAAGGGGAGAGACTAGAAGGATGTGGAGAGAGAGAAGGGACACTTGAACAGAAAAGGGTAGAGAGATAGACACTGGTTAGAAGGAGGGAGAGAGAGACATTAGATGGAAGGATCAGGAGAGAGGGGAGAAGGATGGGGAGAGAAAGAGGGAAGACGCTGGATGGAAGGGTAGGGAGAAAGAGGTGAAAGATTGGAGAATAAGAGGAAGGGGCATGGGGAGAACAAGGGTGAGAAAAAGATGAAAAGCCATAAGTAGATGAAGGAAATTAAAGAATGGATAGTAAGAATGAATTAAATCTGGACACAGAGAGAGGCAGAAAAATATTGAAGAAAGCAAAGAAAAAGGAGAGAAAATGATAAATGGCCAGGAAACCCTGGCAGAAGAGTTAAGCGAAAACAAAGGAAAGCAGAATCTAGAGACTGGGAGCAACACAATGAGAAAACGTAAATGGCCATACAACAAAGGTAAAGAAAATAATTTTATTTTAATTTAGGATAAAGTAATATGGTGTTAATAAAGTTTCAGAGACCAATACTTCCTTCCTTAGGTCAGGTAACAGCATTATACTGACCTGAGGCAGGAGGTTTTGGCCTCTGAAAGCTCACTGAAAAGGATGTTAGGCTATTAAATAAATTGTCTGAAATCTGATGCACTGAAAAGCAGCACTTTACCCTTTGTGACAATGCATCTGAGTGTGACTACATTTTGCTGGGGGAGGGGGTAGAGAGAAATTTTGTGCCCACCCACTTTGGGTTCAGGCCCACCAAAATTGGCAGTCTGGCTACGCCACTGCTTACAAGGAATTGAACTAGGAAGGTCCCACTTAGGGCAATGATCTTTGGCTTAAAAGCCAAGAGTTCACACCTCCTAGTCTGCGATTCCCCTGATAAGTCAGGAATATATTTATCTTTGAACCCAAAAAACTATCAACCATGTGTCGGAAATACAATTTCAAAACATTATTCCTATCTAAATCAAAGGTGAAAGTCACTAGTAATATAGCTTTTCCAAAAATATCAGTTAAGTTCACATCTCTTTTCTCTGATAAAGAAGATTATTTAGGGGAAATATAAATTGCTTTAGACACCGGAGGGTGGCTATCAGAAAATGTTTGCAATTATCAGAGAAATATTTCTTCAACAGTTCAATAAAAGAAAAAATTCCATAGTCAAAGTCTCTATTTTTATATCTTGGGACTTCCACTTTGTTAGATAAGTATTGATATAAATTCTTTAATTCACATGTTTATTCCTGAAAAATTTTAAACATCTGAAGAAGAAAGTTATTCACACTCTGCAGCGCTTCTCATAATGCGTCCATTGTGACATTTTTTGGCTTCACCAGGTCCAATTCTCTCTACAGAAACCGCTCCAGATATCTTCGAGGTGGGGGGGGGGGGGGAGAGAACTCACTCTCCAATCCCCCAGTTGGTTTATTATCTGGAGTCGATGCTGCACCAGGACCTCCTCGGGGTTGCGGTGAAAATCCTGACCCTCGTCGGGCATTTCCACTGTCGACCTCCATAGCGAAGCGTTACTGTTTCCCCGGGTCTTGGAGGGTCATGCCAACAGGGGGACTCAAAGTCACTCCCTCTCCACTGAGATTCGGCAATAAAGCCTTGCTGTTCCCCGAAGCAGGAACCGATATCCCCGACGTTATGACCCTGAATCTCTCCAAAGTAGGCTGAGAAGTGGTGGGAACCCGAGCCGTGTTTGAGGAGGACAACACCACGGCTTTACCTTTTCTCTTCCCATTCTCTGGGGAGCATGCCTATTCTTCAGGTATTCTGGCGTAAAACGGGAACTCAACTAACGTACGTCCCTCCCTCAACGCCATCTTGGATCCTCCAGTGTGGGACACTCTTTGTCTGGTTTCTCCTCAGAGGCCTGTCTGATATGGGTAACCCTACAGCATAGCCCTCTGAGTCGATGAAACACTGAAGCCCCTCCACACACGACACGGTGGTGTCCCTTCGGAGGGGCAGCAGAGGGTTTCAATATATCATCAATAATGATACTCGGATCCTTTTCCTGAGCAGTGATTCCCAATGTGGAACCTTGTATTGTATAGCTATATTTGGATTCCTCTTCCCTACATGCATTACTTTGCACTTGCTCACATTAAGTTTCATCTACCATTTGGATACCAGTCTAATAAATTTACAATTTAACAACTGTAAATACCTTTGTGTCATCAGCAAATTTGATCACCTTACACATTATCCCTCCAGTTCTTAATATATGATATGGATATGTTATTCTGGGGTTATAATGCACATGTATTTATTATTGATTTGTTGGGATTATTAACCACCTTTATGTATTACATGACATGGAATATATGTATTGACTAGCTGATACCCAGTGAAATTCACCAGAATTGGGTTCCACTCTTCACCCTGCTGCTGTTGCTTGTCCTCCATCTTTTTAAAATAATTGATGGTGCTAACTCAATACAATTTGCCCCTCCCTGTACATAGTGAAGAGTTTGTTCAGTATTAGGGGCAGTCAAGAGCCCACCGCCCCCATGGATCTGGTACCTGTCCTACACTAGCACATTGCCTCCCCATGGTACCTGGTCAAAATAGCCCTGACAAAAAGCTCCCAACATAAGCCACTATCAAAATGGCCCTGCCCATACTACAGCCCCTGACAATTAGCCCCCCGACAAAAGGGCCCGATCAGGCTGCCTAGAATATGGCCTCTGACAAAGTAACCCAAACAGTATCAGACAGGGGGAGAACTTACCTTGCAGCACACAGCATTTTTTCCTAATAATCTTACTTTGCCAAACAGGATATGGTTGGTAAGACTATGAAAATGATGACAATATTGGGTTTTTTTAAAATTCGCATGTTGATGGAAGAATAGTTCCTTAAACAGCAGAACAGATCATGAATACAGTTAGTAGCTATAGAATATTGTTCATTTATATACTAGTAAAAAAAAGGCCATTTCTGACACAAATGAAACGGGCACTAGCAAGGTTTTCCTCAGCTCTCCTGCAGCCACCCATGTCCAGCGACCCTCCTCTCCCCCTGCAGCCACCCATGTCCAGCGACCCTCCTCTCCCCCTGTGCCCACTGCAGCCACCCATGTCCAGCGCAACCTCCTCTCTCCCATGCCCCCCTCCTGCCACCCATGTCCAGCAAACCTCCTCTCTCCCCTGCCCCCCTCCAGCCACCCATGTCCAGCGATCTCCTCATGGACATGGATCAAGCTGTGAGGCATGTTTTTTTCCCCCTGGGTTCTGAAGTTGACATCATAATGGCTATGGTGATGTCAGCCTGATCTACGGAGCCTAGCAGACCAACTCAGAATGAGCCATGGTCCCAGGCAAGTCAGAAGTTTGAGGTAGGAATTATTATATAGGATGCTTTATATGATGCAATGCTAGTACGAGCCTTTATCAGTGATTTCACTTGTAGTTATCATCTTTTTTTGTGATGTGTTATTTTTTTCTAGGGGGCTATTTTGTAAGGGGGCTATTTTGTCAATGTATTTTGTGGGAGGGGCCATTTTGTCAAGGGCTGTTTTGTTGGAGGCTGATTTGTCAAGGGCTATTTTGTTACAAGGCTGTTTTGTCGGGCCTATTATGTCTGGGTGCCCCTCCCCATTCCTGCCTGATCACTGACCTCACCTTTGAAACCACGTGCCAATCGAGCCATCACAGGCCCTGGCTCCATCTGCTGGCTCACCATGGCCCCCACGCATTGGGGTGGCACACACGTAACCCAACCAGTTGCTAACAGAGAGACACCATCCAAGCATATTATAGATTTAGATTAGGAGTGGGCAACTTTTATATACATCCCTAGCAGGCCACAACATTACGTGATGTCTGAGCCAGAAATGCACAGAACTCCATCTATCTTCTGTGATTAGTAAATAAATAAGTAAAAGTGTGCCTATAAATGATGGAAGCAAACTGCTAGAGTGACTATTCTGAAAACATTTGAGGAATACAGTATTTTCTTTTCTTCTCTTCCCTTGCTGTCCGTTTTCTAGATTTTGGATGGAGTTCCTTCCCCCCCCCCCCCCCCTCTAATTATTTATTATAAACTACTCTGAAGCACTCAATAAACTAAACTAAAAGACACCAAAACTTTGGTTAATGATGTTTTTTGTGTATACTTCCCATAGTCTCACAAAGCACTTAAAATTCAGTACCAGATCACAGGTTGCCTACCCCTGATTTAAATAGTAATATATTAACACTGTAAATGACAGCAGATAAAGACCTGTATGGGCCATCCAGTCTTTGTGGACAAAGTTGTACCTGCTGATACACTCCTCTATGCCCTTTTTAAAAATAGGAAGATCATTAAATTTTGCTTTGATTCCATCCTCTTTCTATATAGGAATCCTCTGATAAATATGACAGGCTTACAGTGTATATTTGCTACTTGTATGGGAATGATAGAGAATGATAATATGGACATGGAATTCTATACTGCTTCTTCCAGACCAGCAGCAGCAGCAAAACAAGTTGCAACCATTGTGGGGGCCAACTCTCCATATGTGCGGCTGCCGGTCCCACCCCCTCTTATGTCACCTTCCTGTTCTGGGGCAGAGATGGCAGCCATGTTTATGGCTGCGATGAGCAGCAATGATGGGGGTGGGTGTTTTGGGGAGTGGGGAGGAGACAGAGAGAGGAGGCAGATGCTCAATGAAAGAGGGGGGCAGATGCGGATGGAAGTGGGGGAGAGACAAGAGGCAGACACTGGATGGAAGAGGGGGAGAAAGCGAGGGCAGATACTAGATGGAAGGGGAAGAGACGAGAGGACCAGACTGGATGGAGGAGGGCAGAAAGAGAGAGGACAGACATTGAATGGAGGGGGGAAGAGAGGGGGCAGAGAGAGAGAAAAAAAAGGACAGATGCAGGATGGAAGAGGGGGAAGAGAGAGAGGGAAGATGCTGGATGGAAGAGAGGGGAGGAGAGAAGGGACAGACGCTGGATGGAAGGGGGCAGAAGAGACAGTATAACGCTGGATGGAAAAAGGCAGAGAGAGGAAAGACGCTGGATGGAAGAGGGCAGAGAGCAAGGACAGATGCTGGATGGAAGAGGGGGGACAGAGAGGGAGAAGATACTGGATGGAAGGGGAGGGCAGAGAGAGAGCCGAGGACAGTATTTAGAATAGAAAGGGAGAGAGAGGGCAGACACTGAATGGAAGAGAGGGGAGAGAGAAGGGAGAGATGCTGAATGGAAGGGGCAGATAGAGGGGGCAGATGCTGGATGGAAGGGCAGACACCGGATGTTAGGGGGGAAAGAAAAAGGATAGAGTTATTGAGAGACGGGAATAAGAGGAAGTGGATTAGGAGAGCTGGATAAGGGAAGGAGTTGGAAAAGCTGTGGGTAAACCCAGTAAAAAGAGAGCAATTAAAGACTAAATAGTAAGAAAGAATTACATCTGGACAGAGAGGCAGAAAAGTAAATTGAAGAAAGCTGAAAGGAAAAGGAGGAATGAGAAAAATATAAATGGACAGGAAATCCTGGCAAGAGATTCAACTTAGAAAAGAGATGGCTGAGAGGAGACATGATAGAGGTCTATAAATTTTAAGTAGAGTAGAATAGGTATATGTACTTTTGGGAAGAGTAAACAAGCAATATACAAGGACTAAGGGAGCACACAATGAAGCTACTAAGCAGTACATTTAAAACAAATAGAAAAAAAAAGTTTTCTCTCACTCAGTGTGTAATTAAACTCTGGAATTCATTGCCAGAGAAGATGGAGGTTAAAAGTGGTTAATATAGCAAAATTAAAAAAAAAGTCCCATAACCATTATTAAAGATGGGCTTGGGAAAATCCACTGCTTATTCCTGAGATAAGCAGCATAAAATCCAGGTACTTGCCAGGTACTTCTGACCTGGTTTTACCACTGTTGGATAACAGGATACTAGGCTTGATGGACCTTCGATCTTTCTCAGTGTGGTGATGCCTATGAAGTTTCAGTGCTGAGAACTGTTGGCGACTTGTTTTGTCATCATTGGCTGTTTTCCATCCTGAATAGATGTTGCACCATTAGCCTTAGAATGCTTCTAGCCTTCTATATTCCTTCAGAGTGTGCATTATTGTCTCCTTTTAACAACTGTGCTCTCCATGTGTCCCTGCCACCCCAGAGTCCCCTTGGTTTGGCACCACACCATATCACACTGTTTTACCATTTTGAGATCATTGGACTTAGTGCCCTGAGGTCTCTTCCTGATTAATGCCGAATCTCCGTGGTGTTATTTTCTTGGATTTCTGCATCCCAGATTCTTGTCTGAACTTTGTTGCACTGAATTTTAACCATCAAACCCTCACCACTTCTCGGGCTTTTTAGGTCACTGCTGCTCTTTCTGTCTTCTTTCTTCATGGTGTCCACTGTGTTGCAGATCTTTGTATCATCTGCAAAAAGACAAACTTTCCTTCTAATCCTTCAACAGTATCACTCTAAAAGATGTTGATAGAACCAGTCACATGACTGATTCCTGAGGCACTCTGTCCATTCTCTTCTCAGAGTAATTCCATTTACAACCACCCTCTGTCACCTACCACTCAACCAGTTTCTAATCCAGTCCACTGTCTTGGGACTTACCCCCAAGGCTTCTTCCCCTGGAGTAGTTAGACTACAAATAACAAGTTCTGCTATTTCATTTTTCCAAACTCAGAATTTTGTGATTGCTTCACATATTGTTTGCTGGAATTAGAAAATAGCAATGTGAAATCTACCCATACACACACTGCCCCACCACCAAACCAGAGTGACAAGGTGAGTGCTCCACCTAGGTGGTTGAACACAAAATCCCCATGAAGTCAGAAGTGCAGGTAAAAGAGTGGGAAGTGGACCAATGACTCCAGGAAGCTGTAGTTATGGTGGTATAAAATGAATCAACTACAGCTTCCTGGTGTCATTGGTCCACTTCCCACTCTTTTACCTGCACCACCACCAAACCAGAACACAGACAGCAGCAGTGCAAACTTCCCTCACACACTCCACACTACAGGAAGCAGCAGTGCAAGTTTCCCTTACACATACACAAACACTGTCCCTCTACAGAATACATACAGCACAGGCACACACAGAAAAGTATAGCACAGCAGCAGCAGTGCAAGTTTCCCCCACAACATACTCTGCCCCAACACAGGACAGTGTTTCCCCACACATACACTGTCCCACCACAGCACAGTGTTTCCCCCACACACATTCACTGCCCCACCCCAACACAGGACAGTGTTTCCTCCACACACATACACTGCCCACTCACAGGACAGTTTTCCCACACACATACACTGTCCCACCACAGGACAGTGTTTCCCCACACATATTCACTGCCCCACCCCCCACACAGGACAGTGTTTCCTCCACACACATACACTGCCCCACTCACAGGACAGTCTTTTTCCCACACACATACACTGTCCCACCACAGGACAGTGTTTCCCCCACACACATACACTGCCCCACCCCCAACACAGGACAGTTTCCCCCACCACAGGACAGTGTTTCCCCCACACACATATACTACCCCACCCCCACCACAGGACAGTGTTTTCCCCCCACACATACATTGTTCCACCCCCACCTCAGGACAGTGTTTTCCCCAAACACATACACTGCCCAACCACAGGACAGTGCTTCCTCACACACACATACAGTGCCCCACCCCCACCACAGGACAGTGTTTTCCCCACACACATACTCTGCCCCAACACAGGACAGTGTTTCCCCACACATACTTTGCCCCACTCCCACCACAGGACAGTGTTTTTCCCCCACACACATACACTGTCCCATCACAGCACAGTGTTTCCCCCCACAGGATAGTGTTTCCCCCACACACACACTGCCCCACCACAGGACAGTGTTTCCCCCACAACATAGTGTTTCCCATACACACATACACTGCCCCACCACAGGACAGTGTTTCCCCCACACATATAATGGACAGGTGCAACAGTGACAACACCAGTGCAAGCTTCCCTCACACATCAACAGACCAGGTAAAATAAAGACAGAAGCTTGCATAGGGAGATGAAGCAAATCTCCTTCAGGGCTGGAAACTAGTAACATTATTGACCAGCATGAACTATTTTTAGCTTCCTGCTTACAAACATAAGTGAAATCAACTGAATAAAACCCATTCTCATACAGTGAAAATAAAGGCAGTTTTTATTAACTGAAGATCTGTTAGTCTGCATAAATACTGTAAAGAAGGCTTGTTACATATCTGGAAATAAAATTGCATGACTGTGCTGTAAATATGCACAGTTAAACACTTCACATTTATATATGATGGACAAAGCACCATACAGACCGCAGGAAGGTGAAGGAGCAGTGGTGTTAAATGGCTGTAGCAAGGGACATTCAACAGGCCTAGGGCTCCCCTGAGGCTTTCTCTAGAAACAGCAAAGGAGACAGGAAGATCTGACAAATTACGTAGTTCCAGGAGGGAGACTTTTTAGTCAGTTCCAATTTTGAACTCACATCCTTAAAGCAGTGTGGCATTTGTGGTCCCTGAATCTACTCATTGAAATCAGTACTGTAGGTCTCATAATGCATTAGGAGGGGTTGTTAGACATTGAGGACTGGCCTAAAACTCCCTCCTCAAACTGGTTTACTTGGCAGCTCTCAGGAATGGGGTGCACACAGACAATCAGTTTTCAGATTACTAAACATTCCTAAATCTTGTAAGATTAGGATGATGGGGAGGGAGTTCAGGTGTTCATTTCTTGTTGGTTTCAGGTTTCCAGTTCCCCCTGCTCTGTGATTATTTTACACATTAGAAATCTTGTGTTACCCTTTGTCTTACTGCAGCAGGGAGGACCAAGTTGTCTAATGGTTGAAGTTCTGCAAGGGAAGGGGGGGGGGGGGGGTCTTTCAGCCAGTTCCAATTGTTTGATGCATCTCATGACTTGTTGCTTTCACATAGGGAGTAGCACAGTGTACTTGGCTAAAGCTCACTCAACTGAGCTGGCCAGACTTCTCCTGACAGCTGTAGGTAACCAAGCTGTTTGGCTTGGGCTGTGCTTTTCCTGACCGTGATCTCTGGAGGGGCTGGGATGAGGTTCTGAACAGGGAAGACACAGCTGAAGCTTCCCAGTCCACATCGACTTGAGAGATAACTAGAAGGAGAAACAATTTATTTCTACAAAGTGACTCTTTGCAGGGTTGGAAAATATTAAATTATATATGGGGGGGGGAGGCGCAAGGGTTGGCCCTGCAGGTTCTTCCTGTTCACATAGACTTCCACCAGGGGTGTGCTGGTAAATTGTTAACAGGGGGCTCTCTCTCGCCAGCAAAGTAAAAGAGAATTCAGGAGGGGCCCAAGCCCACATTTTGGGATCCATTTGTTAAAAGTAGCCATGGAGAACCGGCTCCCAAAATTCTTAAAAACTTAACAAACGGCTCTCGAGAGCCTGTGAGAGCTGCTCCAGCACACCATGACTTCCACCTTCATCATAACCAGCCCCCACTAGGGCTATAGTGGTACAAGTTTTCATTCACAACAACCCCTATTTTTAACCCTCCAACCCCCATCCAAAGACCAGATAGCTCAAGCACCGAGTATATTTGCCCCACTGGATCTGCCCACCAGGTGTCACCAGTGTGCCACCACAGACTTCCAAGAGGTTCAGGAGGTGTTTGGGTTTAACAAGCTGCTCTGCTCTCCCCTCACCCAACTGCTATCACACACCAGTGGGTATTTGTGGTAATACTACATCTGCTTTTCCAGGTGGTGCATGTATTAGATTTGGATTAGAGCTGGGACTAATTCCCCACTGGATTATATTAATACCTGTCACCTCTTTTTTAAAACTTCATCCCATTGACGGAGCTCAGCCAGGAGGTGAGGGAACCGCCTCCCATGCCGGCGACGATGAGAGCCGAGAGCGGACGGGGCTTCCTGGCCTCCGAGGAGGGGCGGATGGCTCAGAGTCAGGACCTGCTCTCGGCAGGAGAGCACAGAAGGCCCCGGAAGGGGAGATTTCCAGCGTGCAGGGAGGCGGCGCTCCAGGGGGGCAACAGACGGAGGAGGAGGCCGGCTTCTCTATGGGATCCCAGAGGAGTGCTGAAGTTTTGAGTAAGTCTTCACTTTTGCCAAAACCTCCAAACTTTACACTGGAAACTATTTGGGATGCATTGCTTACTTTGGAAACTTCATTGTCCCAGAAAATGTTATTATTGTCACAGGCCTCTCAGCTTCCAACCGAGACTGTTACTCAATTGGGCTTGCAAATAAAGACTGTGGGAGAAAGAGCGGAGGCCCATGATTTGGCTATTAAATCGGTTCAGGCTGTACAGACTACTATGATTACTGATAGTAAATGGTTGCACAGGAAGATTGAGGCGCTTGAAAATCGGCAGAGGGCTAATACTCTGCGAGTGATCAATTTTCCCAAACAACAGTTGATTGCACCGATAATGACTTTTAAAAATACCTCTTTGAGGTGTTGAAGGTGTCTGAGACGGCATGCCCGCCTATCTCGCAGATTTATTACTTACAGCCTTTCAAGAGAGGGGTTCAAGGAGAGCGGGCTGCTAGCGAGGAGTCTGGGCGGTTTGACACCTTGGACTTTATTCGGGAGTTGGAGGGGGAAGAGGGGCAAGGGGAGCGAGCTACCCTTATAGTGACTTTTGTTACACAGATTGAGAGAGATAGGATTTTGAAGTTATTCTTTAAATATCGGAAAGAAAAGTTTTTGAATGTACAAGTACGGATGTATCCTGATGTGACCAAGGTAACGCAGAGGAGGCGACAGGCTTTTCTTAAGTTGCGCCCCACTGTGTTTCAGTTGGGGGGCCTTTTTTGGCTCAATTATCCCTGTAAATGTGTGGTGAAGCTGAATGCTGTAAAATATGTGTTTTTTGAACCGGTTCAATTAAAAGCATTCCTGGATTCCCGGGGGGGCAGGGGGACTCCTTCTCCGGCACCTGGGGCGGTGGTAACATCTCCACCTCAGCTATAATGGCCTTCCATGACTCCCTACAGTGCCTTTTTCTTTTGAGTGGATTAATTTTGGTTTTACTTTTCCCAGAATAGTGGCTTGGTCCCTGGCCTCAGTTGTGGACTAACAGGGGAGGCGGGAGAGTATGTTGATGGAGTTTTTTTTTTTAGTGTAAAAATGTTCTTACAGTTCTCCTTGATTGTACAAGAGGTATTCTTGGTACTGTATATGTGAAATGTATAAATAAAGTTATAAAAAAAAACAAAAAAAAAACTTCATCCCATTGGTCTTGTGTGGGCTTCAAAAAGATATAAACAGGATGGAGTCAGTCCAGTGGGTGGCTACCAAAATGGTCAGTGATCTTTATCATAAAGCATAAGGGGCCAGACTTAAAAATCTCAATATGTATATATTGGAAGAAGTCTCTTTGAACTGAAAGGAGGCTCTGGAATGAGGGGGTATAGGATGAGGCTGAAAGGGGACTGACTCAGGAGTAATCTAATAAAATGCTTCTTTGCAGAGGTAGTGGAGATAAAGACTGCATGGGGCAAGAAAAGATGATCTCTATGGGAAAAGAAGGGACTGTACAGCTCAGCAGTTGGGTTGGATGGGAAGACTGGATAGGCCATATACTGTACGGTCTTTATCTGCCATCATGTTCTCTGTTTCTTTGTTTTGTAATCCTTAGGAATCGTTTCTTTCTCTTTTTTTTCCCTAGGGGAGATTATTGAATTCTAGCGACACTAGAGAGCCTCATGAACATGTTAAAAGCTTATGAATTGAAGAGAGTTTAAATCCTGACTATCTATAGGGCAGACACCATCCCATGTCACTGGATACGTTACCCTGCAAAGATCACTACAGGATAAG
>NW_021963915.1:0-46642 GCF_901765095.1 Microcaecilia unicolor
GTGCAAAAATAACCCATTTAGAGACATTGTCCCCAAAAGGAACCAGGGAAATATATGTTTCAGCCCCTTCTGTGCAACCTCTCGTTTCTTGTCTCTTTTCCTCTAGATTTGTCAGTGTAATTCATCTAGGACAGGGCTGGGCAACTACGGTACTTGAGGGTCACAACCCAGTTGGGTTTTCAAGAGTTCCACAATGAATATGCATGAGATCTATTTGCATACAATGAAAGCAGTACATGCAAATCGATCTCATGCATATTCATATTCATTGTGGAAATCTTGAAAACCTGACTGGGTTGTGGCCCTCGAGGACCGTAGTTGCCCAGCCCCAATATGGGTCTTCTAATGTTTCTGGATCCCTTGTACACAGAGCAGTGCAGTGACCATTTATAGTCAGCTATACAGATTCCAGCTCTCTCAAGATCACCTTCCAAGGCCTCAGTTTGACTTATCATACGGATTAAAAAAAGGAGGAGGAGGACAGAGACAAAATCTTCACGGATAAGTCGCCAAACGAATGAGTGAGGCAAATACAAGGACCTTTATTGTAACAACACAGGCAACATGATTTGAATAGCAAAGGGCTTTGTAATTTTTGGATTCAAGTTTCCCTTTTTTTTTATCAACATTGGCTTCACAGGTTGCTGACCTCTGAAGCAGGCTCAGATGCCGAAACACAGCCGTGTCGGGTCCTTCAATGTGTTGTTACAATAAAGGTCCTTGAATATTGAATATCCTCTTTGTATTCGCCTCACTCATCGTTTGGTGTCTACTTATCCGTGAAGATTTTGTCTCTGTCCTCCTCCTCCTTTTTTTAATCCGTATGATAAGTCAACTGAGGCCTTGGAAGTGATCTTGAGAGAGCTGGAATCTGTATAGCTGACTATAAATGGTCACTGCACTGCTCTGTGTACAAGGGATCCAGAAACATTAGAAGACCCATATTGGGGCTGGGCAACTACGGTCCTCGAGGGCCACAACCCAGTCAGGTTTTCAAGATTTCCACAATGAATATGAATATGCATGAGATCGATTTGCATGTACTGCTTTCATTGTATGCAAATAGATCTCATGCATATTCATTGTGGAACTCTTGAAAACCCAACTGGGTTGTGACCCTCAAGTACCGTAGTTGCCCAGCCCTGTCCTAGATGAATTACACTGACAAATCTAGAGGAAAAGAGACAAGAAACGAGGAGGTTGCACAGAAGGGGCTGAAACATATATTTCCCTGGTTCCTTTTGGGGACAATGTCTCTAAATGGGTTATTTTTGCACATACCATTACAGTAATGAACCTCACTCTTAAGCCAGGGTATGTGGAGTATTATCTTAGTGTCTCAATTTACTGCGTTCCTTTTGTGGCATTCATTCAGTGCTTAATCTGTCTGTAGAGATGCTTCTTGTTGAATACAGTTAAATCCCTGTGTACGTCAAGGAAAGGGAAAGTGGGCTGAAGCGATTGAATGAATTCTCTCTTCACAGCAGGTGTAGAATAGCAAAATGCTTCTAGCCTCATTCGGTCTAATGATTAGACAATATATCAAAGGAATAATAAACCTGTCCCACTAAGGATAATTGCCAAGCGACATTCCTGTCTACCTGTTCTGATGAGCATTGGTTTGTGTACCAGCCAGCACCACTGCAGTTGTTTGCAGTGCTTCTGCAGTGCAGGATAATTTAACTAATTACATCTGATTATTGTAATTACAAAAAACAGATGATCCTATTTACTTCGTAAAACGATGGACAGCAAATAAGCAAGTGACTCAGCATCACTTTTCTGTGTTGTAATTCCTTTTATCTTTTTTGTTGTTTTCAAAGGTAAGAATGATGGTTCCGTTGGGGGCAGGCAGTACTTCAAGTGTAACCCAGGTTATGGTGTTCTCGTGAGGCCCAGTCGTGTGAAGAAAGCCACTGGGTCTGCTAGGAGGCGTAGCGCAGGAATGCGCCTGCAGGCAGGGACTTCACCCGAGAACCGAAAGACCAGTAGTTTGTCAAATTCAGCATCCAGCTTGAATTCACTGACAGCCATGGCCAAACCAGAAGGAGCATCATCTCTCCGACTTGAGGAGAAGAGCCAGAGGAAGCCAGAGAACAGAAAGTCCTGGGCTAACTGAGAGAAAGCAGATATGCCTGGTTATGTTCTTGTGGAAGAAACAGTGAACTGGTTGTGTGCTAGTATGGATTCTGAATTGATGAGAAGCCTAATGGCCCTGAAATATTCATATTTGTGTTGAGAGCTGCTATTTCTCCGTGGATAACCAGCATCTGCACTTCCCTCTGTCTGCATTACCATTTCTTGTCTGGGCTCAGGATATTGTTATTTTCCTGTTAAACGTAAATCATGGTATGTGTCTATAAATTGGACTACCTAAAGGCTCAAGCTCATGGCGTCAGCAGACTGGGCAGCTGCTTTATTTTCTATGAGAGCTGCAGCCTGCTGTTTTCCTCTTGCCTTTCTTTTCCAAATGCTGCTTCCCCTCCTTATTCATTCTTTTCTGCTGCAAAATAAAGATCAAAAATCACAATCCATTCCATAAACAAAGCAGATTCTGGGGAGAAACATTTGGCCCAGCATTAATATAGAAGCTGTTATTCTCCTATGACGGAGCAAAGAACATAAATTCTCCGGAATTGGTCTGGCCTAGACTTCATTTCACTGCCCTCAAAGACCACATCACGTGTGTGATTGGTTTTGGCGTATGGATCTTGATTGATTTTACAGTGTATGGACAAGCTTCTACATTAGGTAAATGCAGAATAATTAGGTAGGAAGGAGGGAGATGATTCTTTTCTGATTGGTTGTATTTCCATTTGGACCTTTGGTGGGGGATACAGGGGTATTGCCCCAGTGCTCAAGGTGCTATTTTTACAGAAACGGTTCAACATGACATCTGTGCGCTGGGGACCTCCATAGCCCCTGTTCAACTGTTTCAGCAATCACTTCAGCATCTTGCTGTTAATTTGCAAACAGTCTGCAGCAGATACGTTTTTAGTTAAAACAGGCTCTGTCATTTTAAAGTGATGGGCAAAGTGCATTTTTCTTTTTTGTTGCAATATGCAAAACAATTACATTGTATTTATTTAATTTATTATTTTTTGAATTTATGTAATGTGTGCGATTTACAATCATCCAACTGCTTGCAGTTCTGTACACATTCCAGCCGGCGCCCATAATACACTGCCCAATTTTGGGGGCTATGGCCACCTGCAGCCCATCAGCACAGCCTTGGCATTCATTGAGATTATTAAGTTCATTTCTTTTTAACTGGTTTGTAGTGCTTTGTTTTAAGGGCTGGATCACCTCCACTGGGTGTAGCTTAGTTTCCTTTGGGAATTTTTTAATGTGCTTAAGAAAATCCAAAACTTATTATGTAATGAGTTGAAGTATTTTGTTAAAAACCAAGCGGATACAAGCACGGTTCAGCCCAAGGCTCTGGACTCACTTGGCACAGGGATTGTAAATATGCATGAAGGAGGGCTGGATATGACTGCTTGAGATGTGGTTCTTTGCATGACTGTGCTGAAGTTGCATTGTGTTGACCTATAACACAGGTATACAGTATAATATATTCCAGTGCCTTAACATTGCAGATCACAGCATCAAAGGCTGATCTATAAAAGGGTAGAGCATGGTGTAAGTGCTGCCAGGTGCAACATTTTACACAGAATCATCAGATCAGAAATTTCATTTTTTTTAGGGGTTAATAAGTATTGCTTTATCTGTGCCAAGAGGCAGCTGTGTCTTTCTTTCATGTGGAACTAGTTTTAATGTTTGCAGGCAATATTCTGTAAAGGAGAACTTTGCACAACAGAGAGAAAATAAATTTAATTTTGGGATTTTGAACTTTGTAAAAAGATTTCCCTTTTTCTAATTGCAGAAGATGTTGAAAACATAACATTAAATTTTAATGTGCACTAAGCTGGTGAATCAAGGTTTAATTAATTTTAATAGAGTCCTTTCCACATTTCTTCTGTGTACTCGTTTTAAGTATTGCAGAATTTTTCGGGCATGGTCTCTAATTTATTTCAGTTCCATGCACAGAGACCTTTGTACAGTGCTTTTCAGCATTTACTTATTACAGCTTAACAGCTCACCGAGACACATGATCAGCTGATTTCATGGTTACATGCTCTGTTTAATTCTGGTGTGCCTCGAGCATAGACTGGTCTGCTCTGCTCATAATGGACTCTGTAAGATGAAACTGAAATAACCCACATCCAAAGAATCATTTTTTAAACCATTTGAAGACATGTATAATCATAAAGTCCTATGAGTGTGAACATCAGGAGTTTCCACCTTATAATATTTCTCCATCTCGAATACAATGCACATGTTTATAAGTCAAATCTTCATATGACCAATGATTCTTTGTCACAAATCTGTTATCTTCAAACGTAGTTTATAGTATTCCCTACCAAACAT
Source organism: Microcaecilia unicolor (assembly GCF_901765095.1). NCBI lineage: Eukaryota > Metazoa > Chordata > Amphibia > Gymnophiona > Siphonopidae > Microcaecilia > Microcaecilia unicolor. Next base: position 4,429 of record NW_021963915.1, read on the forward strand.
GTGGTAGTGTTTTGCCACGATCTACTGCCTGAACACATGTAATTTTTATTTATTTTGCATATATATTGTAAACCCCGCCTTCATTTATATGCATTTGGTTATCTTGACAACAGTGCTACAGGTGATCCCTAGTGTGAAGAAGTTTAATTGGACCAAATGTACAGTTACTCAGTGTGTCTTTTGCACTTGGCTAGCGTACACTTCAGATCACTAGTATATCTCCAAACCAGCCTCGTTTTCTTCCAGTCCTTCGATTTTTCGCTAATACAATCAAATCAATATTTAAAGTCAGCTACGAGAGTGTGTGTTTTTTTAAATGCAGTCACAGCATTTTAAAAATGTATATATTCAGCGCATCCGTCGTACGAGGCCAATGGCGCTGACTGTACATGGGCAGGACTTGCAGCTGCCGCTCCACATATAGCAAAATATTCATATTAGCTATATGGATAGAAGCTGAATATCACCGCTGTCTTTTTAGTAGGTGAATGCCTCACTTTACTGTTGCACTATCCAGATATGTGAGAGTGTTTGGAGGGAATTTCTGGCAGCACTGTTCACATAGTACCGGTTGAAAATTCACAGGTAGGAGACTTCCTCATTTATCAGTGGCCACTCAATGTGTTGAAATTAGCAACTAATCCATTCCACACTATATTGATTTTAACAATTGTACAGTGTATTTTAGCTAAACCTAACTCCCCCCCCCCCCCCCAAAAAAAAAAAGTATTTAAGCACCATGATCAGTGTTTATTTCAATGCTGAGTGTGGTATTTAAGGTTATACCTGGTTATTCAGTTGCGGCCAGTACCCAGATACAGATGCTGCGTATCTGGGTGTAACTTATCCGGGTATGGCCTGTATTCAGCTGTTTTGCTGTCCTAACTTGTCCAGATACTGATCTAGGTACTGGTGCTCGATGTTGGTAATACCTGGATAAGCCTGACTCAGCTCTGCCTTCAGACTGCCCTGGCACTATGCAGATGGCACTGAAACAGTAATGATTTTCAGTAGTGTTTTTTGGATGGTGTTGAAAATCAGTGGCTAGCCCAATATGTGGCATTTATCCGGTTAAGTGCGGCCAAATATTGAGTGATATTTTTCCAGCCTGGTGTCTGCATTAGAGATGGAAAAGTAAATTTAAAGTAAATGTACCTGCTAGATTTCTTTCAGTATCAACAAAGCTGTTCCTTGATTTTCCTCTTTGAATTGAATTCTTAGTTACTCTTTTTTTTTTTTTTTTTGTTTGGTTGGTTAATTCTAGTCTATTTTCTTATGGTCACAGTCCATGCTTTAAAAAGTCTTGTAAGTTCACTTTTTAGGCTCCATATACTATATTCATACTTTAAATGCTTCTGTGTGAGACATGCATAGCAATATAAGTAATAGCGCAGGAACGCCCTGATTTTAGTTTAGTAAATAATGAAGTGACCAAACAGTAAGCACTAATTCACTGCTTCCCAAACCTGGTTCTGGGGGCATCCCAGCCAGTCTGGTTTTTCAGGATACCCACAATGACTATTCCGAGAGAGATTTGCATGCATGCACTGCCTCCATGCAGATCTCTCTTGAATATCATTGTGGATATCCTGAAACCTGACTGGCTGGGGTGCTTCCAGGATCAGGTTTGGGAACCACTGCACTAATTGTTATCACACATATAAAACAAACTGAACAAAAGAGTTGTCTTGATGTTCTCTTGTTTTTAACGAACAATTGAGCCATCAAAAAAGAAAAATTGTTAGCTAGCACTGATGCATTAAATGAAAAGGGAGAGGAGGAGTAAAGGCAACAGGCCATGAGACAGTTTGTATGGTCTGCCTTTGAAATGTGCAGTGCTGTTATAGAAAGGCAATTTGCAGTAACATACTGGCCTAAATTGCTATTCATAGATGATGATTCCACATTGGCCACTTAAGTAATTTCCAACATCAGTCCTTCCACCATTTAATAAAAGTCTCTAAAGACACTTTCATCTGCTTTGAAAACCTATTATTTCCTGCATGCGTTCCCTTCTGTTGAATGTTAGATGGGCCATTTTAGTTGGACTGGAGGTCTCCGATGGCACTCCCCTACCTTCCTATTGTATTGTACAGTTTGTTACTTCCTTTTTAAGTTATAATTTGACTTTTTAAACTGATTGTATTATAGGCTTCCTTGTGCGTTCTTCACTTTTATACTATAAACTGGTTAGATATATTTTTATTTGCAGTACATTAAATAAAGATAAAATTTGAAATCATGATTATGCATAATGCTTGGATTGGCCGCTGTCGTGGACAGGATGCTGGCTCGATGGACCTTTGGTCTTTCCCATTGTGGCATTACTTATGTACTTACTTATGGATGTACATATTACGTCATATTGAGGTGTGTCAGTCTTGTTTTAGTTCATGTGAATAACCAGTACGGTAGATACTTTGAGAAAGATGAGGTTGGCCTATCCAGTCTGTCTTGCCTTGGCTACAACACCTACCGAAGGATATCTTCTGGTTGTCAGCACTACAAACTCAACTGCCTGCACTTCTTTCGTTTTGGAGATTATCCTTCCTTGTTCTGAGCACTGCCTGCTTTGCAAAGAATTTATTACAGCTGTCGGCTGTACATGCAGGACCAAGATCTTTTTATGTAAGTCGCTCTTGTCTCACCTTTTAGATCATTTACTGTCATTGGTAAATGATCATATAAGCTTCCAGCAACAAGCAGGCACTTCATTTCTTGTACCCACTGTCTCCCAATTCAAATTAACCCTTGCTCTGTATCTGTTCCAAGCATACTTAAATTCTCTCAGTTTTGGTATCTTCTGCCTCAGCTAGTAGATTATACCAAGCATCCACCACCATCTTGGTGTTCCTCTGAGCCACCATCCCTCCAACACATGATTCTTATTCCATGAACTTTTTTTTCTATGAAAAAATGTACCTCTCTTCTTATTGAAGCCTGATAAGTATTTGCATGTTTCTAGCATATTCCCCCTTTCCATTCTCTCTCAAAAGATGTGTTTTGAGTGCCTCTCTGTATATGGTTTGTGGTGCTGGAACTGAACACAGTACTTAGTGTGAGGTTTCACTAATGATCTACACAGGCATATTACCACCTCCATTTCCTGTGTTTATGCATCCAGACTTTCCCTGTTGCTTGATTACATTAACTAGCAATATTCAAGCCTTCTTAATGATTTCTCCTTGGGTCCTTTGCTGTTAATAGTTACCTGTTCTTGACCTCCTAGTGAATAAGTGACTTATTTTTGTATCCAGGATTCAGTATTTTGCACTTTTGTTTTGTACTTGAAACATAATTCCCAAGCCCTTGCTCATTTCAGTTTCTTTTTTTTCCTACCACTCACGATCTTTACCCTGTTAGATTTTTGTATCATCTGTTTTTCCATCAAGTCCCTCTGCAATATTGCTAATATTCCTGGTGCTTGACAGAATCTCACATCTGAATGTGTTTGATTAAAACTTGTATGAACTATATGAAATGTTTTCCTTTGTGTGGAGGAATTAAACTTGATTTATATTTTCCTAGTATAATGGAAAATATTTTTTTAAGTATATAATACTTGGAAAACTATGGCAGTTGAAAAAAATTTCATATCTTAAGAAGCCTGTAATGCAGGCCAGGTCTCACATTTTGAAGGTTTATGTACTGCACGTTTACTGAATCCACTGTACTTACTAACCACACCCACTGCATGAATTTTATTCTGCTTTTATGTGTATTATAGGTGAATATGAGACCAGGAAGTTGTCCACTGTACATTTAAGGGACACCACAAATAATTACACAGTAGTAAGAATTTGACTCAGGTCATGCCATTTTAGTGATTCATGTAAAGGGCCATGGATTTGATATACCGCCTTTCTATGGTACAACCAAATCAGTTTACATTTTTTTTTTAATTATGTCCAGGTACCTTCCCTGTCCTTAATGGGCTCAGGTCCTAAGTTTTGTACCTGCGGCAATGGAGGGTTAAGTGACTTGCCCAGAGTCACAAGGAGCTGAAGTGGGAATTGAACCCCAGTTCCCCAGATTCTCAGCACTAACCATTAGGCTACTCGGCAACTCTGTGTGCATTTACAGCATTTTAATCCTGACCTAAAATAGAACTTTAATTTTCATAAGTGTATTTTCTATACATATAGCGTTTTTTCATCTCTTGACTAGTAACAAGTCTTTTGTGGTGTAGTATTGTCTCTTTGACAATACTGCCACCTCACATTTAAATGAAGGCAAAAAGTGAGAGTCACTGTGCTCTGAAAGGGCCAACTTAAAGCATTCATAACTGCGTTGCAGCAGCTCCCATTGGAAAGAGGGGATAGGTCCAGCTAAAAGCTACGAGGACGATGCCAAGAAAAGGAATAGTTATTTAAGGATGTTTGAGAGGGCTCTTCTGCACGTCCCACACATGCAAATGTATGATCTCGTCTGTTTACTTCCTGAAAATCAGTTGCATTTTTTGGTCGAAACAAAACCCACAGAGCTTTCAGATATTGACTCACTTCCACAGAATAATTTTTATTTTAATAAAAGCCACTCGTAGTTTAAGTTTGAAAAAGAGAATGTGGTTGAGCTGCCAATAGTAGAAATGATTTCAAAATCTATGGCAGTGTTAAGAACCTAGACATTAGCCTCCTCTCAGAATTCTCTGCAGTTTACGATCCTCCTCTGCATTGTTAATGTCGATTTCTTGGGGAAGTCTCCAAGTTAAATTCTATCTATCTTTGCGTATTAGTCTCACCTCATCAGCTGTATGCCACTGGTATTTTGCCTTCAATCGTGCAACAGCACAAGGGCTTTCCAACTAGCAATTGGTATCTTTCAGCATCTCATGATCTCACCGTGTTATTTCCCTGTAATCACCAGGTCTCATTCTATAACTTGTATATATGTCTTCACTCTTCTTGAAAAATGTTTGAGGAACATAGGTGGAAAATGTCAGTGGGTAGAGAGAGCTGTCAGTGGGAATTGAGGCGATAAAGCCACCTAATCAGACTGTCTTCTGAAAAGTAATGAACAAGAGTGATTAGTATGCTGCACGGTTTCAATTAATTATTTTAGACTTTTAATGCACTTTATTTACATATGGGGTAGTATTCTTCCCTTACAAATCTGGGACACCTGGGGGTTCATTTTATAAACGTCCACGTGTAAACCTTTTATACAATTATGTGGCAGTATAGAAATATATATGGATGTGTGCCTTGTATAAGTCCAACCAAGCAAGTAGGCAAGAGGTCTGTTAATTCCCAAAGGAGAGAAATATTGGAAGCAGACCTGATCAAATGTAGATAAAATGAATTAGATGATTGAATTAAAATAACACCTGACAAATGTTTAGGGAGGAGCAGGGGTAGAATTGTGATGTATGTGCCTATTTTACAAAATACAAGTCAAGCAAACACAGCAAAGGTGACACAAAAAAAATGGAGCTAGATTATATTTAAATCATACAGGAAATTTTATTTAAACATCCAATAAACTAGACACAAATCGTGTTTCAGCCACAGCAGCCTGTTTCAGGAGTCTTCAAATGGATGTGTTCTAACACTCGAGCTCTCAAATGTAGCACCAGATATCAATGCACGAGTGAACGAGCAGTTATGATTCTCTGGGAGACAGCATTGCATGTTTCAAAGGTGCCTTGATATAAAATTGACCTTAAAATTAGGAAACTTTCTGAACGCTTCACAGAGGCCTATTATAAATCGGGCCCCTACTGTATATTTGGTACCATTAATAATATTTTTTCCATTAAGGGAAGTGGCCATTTACTTGGATGACTTCTGCATGCTAGAAGTTTCTACGCATGTTGAATACAGTTTCCAAAGACTTTTATTTAAATAACCAAGTAGTCACCAGCCTGCATTGCCCTGGTTGAAAATTGCCTCCCCCCTTCCCCGTCTCACCCCAGTATAGCAACTACAATTTCACTGAGACTGTCATGCATTTAATGCCATGCACATAGAATGGAATTCCTTCAGATTAAAAGAAAGTTATTAAATGTTGGTTTTCTTGCAAAATGTCTATATACATTGTAATATCAAAAAGTTAATATTCCAATCATTCCCTGGAACATTTAATAGATGATTGTTTAGGCTTGCTTGGTGACTCAGTAGTACTGCTGTATATTGCCATGTGAAGGATCCTAATTTAATCCATGAGTTGGATCTTTTCACTCCTTGTATTGACTGAGGGTGTAGAATGCTAAGGAGGCAGTATTCACAGTCCTCGAGAGAAAGGAGAGACGGTCATGCTCTTGCTAAATGGTAATACCTAGTGGCCAGATTTAAGACACTGTGATTATAGCCCCTGACTCAGGACTGTCTCTGTAGTAACTATCTGTAGTGAGGGGCTATAAAACAAGGGGAAAATCTGAGGAGTTGCAAATGAAAGTTTGTGGTGCCAGATCCTAGCTCTGATTCAAATGAGATGGAAATACTAATCCTGGAGAAACTCTGTTGGGGGGGGGGGGGGGATTCTGTGCACAATATTTTACAATTTGCATATTTGTGGCATAGTATTTCTCCTGGAGTCCTATAAAAAAAATGATAAGGCAGGGCCTCTCCCAGGCCTAACTTCAGATGGCTGCCCTTTCCCCTTGGCTTGCTCAGGGCTCATCTTGTCTTCCTGTGGCTTGACTGTCCCCTTCCCAACTTGCTATCTACTGTTCCCAAAGTTCAACCCTCCCTGCCTCCATTACCCACCCCCAGGTTTGACATCCTTACCCATGCTAGTATGTCTTGACTCTCCAGCGGTGGGACCCTGCTGCTTCTCCCTTGCTCTTATCTGCAGGCCATTTGCTCCCCTCGCCTCTTCCAGCTATGCTGGCTCTTCTAGGGTGCATAGGCTGACACAACTGCTGTTTCCAGCTTCGTAGACCCATACCTCCCTCTGGTCCACATGGGTCTCTTCAGGTCTGCACACACTGACACTGTTGCTCTCTGCCTGTTCTTTCAGGTCACTTGATGAACAGCACACCTGGCAAGGTGTTTTTTTTTAACTAGCTGGATTACTTTTGGGATTGGATTTAGCTCGTACCTTTTCTGTGGTAATTCAAGGCGAGGTACATTCAGGTGCACTATAGATGATTGATTATTTTATTTGGGGGAATAAAATGATATAAAATGTTAATTTTCATAATGTTCTCTCAGGTGAGAGCTCTAAATAAACTAATCTTACTGTGTAATGTAGAAAAAGGAAGATGTGGGTGTGTGTTCTTGTAGACTGAGGATACAGTAGGCAGTGAGATGTCTTCACCTGGCATAGAAACCCTTTTATATCTGAAAATGAATTCTATTTGCAATTAGCTGAAATCACAATTAAAAATGAGGGAGAAAAATAATGAGCATCATCCAAAGCTTTAGTGGATCTTACACATAGTCTGGTGTCCTAAACCAATTCCTCTTTCGCCATTGAATGATTTTCTGCCTCCATTGCTGATAGCAGCACCGCTCAGTGCCTCATTCTGGTTTGTATTGAGTGTTTGAAGGATCTTACTGTATAATGGGTCATGTTCTAAAGGTCTGTGTGAAGGAATGAAACCACTGTGGATGTGAGGAAGCAGCAGAATTTGTGGCACATGTACAAAGGGGAGCCAGAGGCAATGAACTTAAATTCTTGCACTGTTTTTGGTATCTTCTACCTCAGCTAGTAGATTATACCAAGCATCCACCACCATCTCTGTAAACAAACGTATCTTCTGAGTCACCCTCCCTCCAAAACATGATTCTTATTCCATGAACTTCTTTTTCTATGAAAAAGTACTTTATTAAAGCCTGATAAATATTTGCATGTTTCTAGCATATTCCCCCTTTCCGGTCTTTCGTCCAGAGATGTCTTTTGAGTGCCTCTCTTGTGTATGGTTTGTGGTTCAGGGCCTTCTTTGAACTGCTTACATCCTTAAAAGGGCAATGAACATTAAAAACAGTACCCTTTTGTTTTGGAGCTTACTGTGGGAAATGCTCAGGCATCCTGTGATAATTTTCTGATCTGTACATGCAAACCACACACTAAAATATTTGTCTACTTTATTTCAAAGGAGGTGGCGTAGGCATTTCTGTGCGCATCAGTGCAGCTACATTACCACGCACTAACTGATTAGCGCAGGATTAGTCAAGTGAGCCTTTACCACCTATGAAAAGGTGTTCAGTAAGTGACACACACACTAATATGGAGTGGAGGAGTGGCCTAGTGGTTAGCATGGTGGACTTTGGTCCTGGGAAACTGGGTTCAATTCCCACTTGCAGGCACAGGCAGCTCTTGTGACTCTGGGCAAGTCACTTAACCCTCCATTGCCCCAGGTACAAATAAGTACCTGTATATAATATGTAAGCTGCATTGAACCTGCTATGAGTGGGAAAGCACAGGGACTACTTCAACTTACTCCTCACCGGCTCCCACTTAGCCATCTATCCCCCTTCCAATCTGTTCAGAACTCTGCTGCACGTCTCATATTCCGCCAGAACCGATATACTCATATCACCCCTCTCCTCAGGTCACTTCACTGGCTTCCAATCAGATACCGCATTCAATTCAAGCTTCTACTTCTTACCTACAAATGCACTCAGTCTGCTGCTCCTCACTATCTTTCTACCCTCATCTCCCCTTACGTTCCCGCCCGTAACCTCCGTTCACAGGATAAATCCCTCCTCTCAGTACCCTTCTCCACCCACCGCCAACTCCAGGGTCCGCTCATTCTGCCTCGCCTCACCTCACCCTAGGCTTGGAACAACCTTCCTGAGCCCTTACTCCAAGCCCCCCTCCCTGCCCGTCTTCAAGTCTTTGCTTTAAAGCCCACCTCTTCAATGCTGCGTTCGGCACCTAACCCTTACCGTTCAGTGAATCCAGACTGCCCCAATTGACTGCCCCTATCGGGAACCGACCGTTCACTTGTCTATTAGATTGTAAGCTCTTTGAGCAGGGACTGTCTCTCTTTGTTAAATTGTACAGCGCTGCGTAACCCTAGTAGCGCTCTAGAAATGTTAAGTAGTAGTAGTAGTTACTGTCCATGTGCTAATGGCAACATCGGCCATTTTACTGCTGTGGTAAAATGGCCTTAGCATGTGGGAAAACCCTGTGTAAGGCCACTTTATACCACAGCTTAGTAAAATAAATCCATTAAGAAATCGTTTTTGACAAGATACTGTGCCATGCCTGCAGCAGTTGCCACAGTCTGCTTACTAAAGACGACATTCACTTGGTGTATGCTCACTAAAGTCTAATCCCATGTTTGACATTCATCCTCCCATATGTTCCTCAGTAATGCTTTGCAATGGGAGGGTTTATGTGGCCATTGCATTGGTCCCGAAATGTGTCCAGTTCTCTGAACTAATATGAAAAGTGCCTTATCCGTCACAGTGTTTCTCTGTTCAGCTTAGTATCCACAAAATATCTGACAATACAAGCTGGAGTTGTAAAATAAGAACCTAACTTTTGTAAGATCTTGCCTTTATTCCTTGCTGATTTCATGCTGTCTTTATTTTTAATGTCGGTCTTCCAAAAGTACTCAAGAATTTGTGAACTCAGTGCCTTGTGAGTATAACCTATTATCTACAGATGCTCAGGAGTTTATTGATTTTGCCACAAAACTAACGCAACATGCAAACTTTAGTGCTATTTGATAAGTCATTGAAACTGGCTGCAAGCTTATTGGGGGAGCAAATATGACATTTCTGTTATCTTGTGCTTCTGTGGTAGTAGGTTCATCAATTCCTTTCAACTCTACCCACTTTTTTTGCCATCATATCCTCTGGGCTTTAGGCTCAGTCAGGAAACACATTTCTGTTGGTCTGCAAAACTATGAAACTTCATCTAGAAACTACTCTTATTCTCCCCACACACATACACGCACACGCATTTTTGACCCCTATAATCTATCCAAGTTATTGCCAGCATCAGCCCTTAACCAGAAACTGCATCTTTCAGTGTGGCATGATCATGAGGTGGGATAAGGTGTCTTCAGGCCACCCTCATGAGGCTGACAGCACTGTCATGCTCTGGGAAGCCTGAGGGGCAGGCATTATCTTAGGATCTAAACAGGCCTCTCACATGGTAATGTATAGCACTGCCACAGGGTCACTTATTTACATTTTTACAGCACAAGCAGAAAAATGGAGCTGAGGGGAGAAAGAAACGGTTCTCTAATGAGATTTTCCTTTAAGGAAACACAATTGCAAATTCTGGGGAGGGGGGCAGGGGATTATAGCTGTCACCCCCATTCTTTGCAGCAGCACTGGTATTGAAATCAGTTTCCTTCCATGTGACCATCCTTTGAGAATTTTTCTGTCCATCAGTACTTGATGTGTCATTTGCAGATATAAATTATCTTATATATTTTATTCATAAATGTCGATAATCTTGGTGTACCTAACTGCTTTCTGGATTTTTGTAAACACTAATGTTTTCACATTTAATCTGTTCTGGGAATTTCATGTGGATTTTTGTTTTGCCCCATCTATTGATTTTTGTAAATGTGATGGGTCTGTTTGTATACATACACACAAAGAAACTGTATTTAGACTGATATTGTATGTTGATTATTGTACTTAATGGGAGCAAAATCCAAAGACATTTGTAATGAATTGTAAAACTTTTAATGCTGTATATTGTTTAATACTAAACTATTGGTATTCCTGTATCATACATGCAATCTGATATCAATAATTAAAGTATGATTTCTGTTGTGTTTGAAGGGTGCCAAGTGTAGTCTGTATACAAGGCAAGGCCCAGTATATTCATTTGGCTTTGAAAGGTGATTTTTTTTTTTGGGGGGGGGGGGGGGGGGTACTTTTTTGCAGGACCTAATGAAGTCACATGAATGGCTTTCAACACAGAGTATATGTAATATAACTGATTATGGACTACAGAGCCTTGCAAAAGTCTTCATACGCTTGAGCATTTTCTAAGTCTTCACAAGTGAATAAAATTATGCATGGTTTGTTGTAAAGCTGTTTAGAATCTTGGGCTAATGCAGGATATACATTTTAAAACAAAATTTAAAAAGAAATTCCTTGACTCTGTATTGAATGAAAGCAGTAAGAGCTAGGGATGGGCATGGAAACTTTTTTTTTTTTTTTTTACTCTTCCGCTATTTGGGCATCCTTCATTTCACACATTTCATTTAATAAAAATTGTAATGTGCATTAGAATTTTTTATAATGTGAATTGAGGGCACATATGTTAATTCATAGGTTAATGCTCATTAAATCAATGTTGCATGTATTAAAAGCACATCCCTAATACCAGCCATTCAAACCAACAGCTTAATCTCTATGATTCCTCCTCCTCACCCACAGATTTTGAATGCTTTGCCCATGTTTTCTCAAATTCAGATGCTGTCTTCATTTCCATCACCTCCACTAGAAGGCTGTTCATGCATCTACCATCCTTTCTGTAAAGAACAATTTTTTTATTTATTTCTGAGTGTGCCCCCTTTCATCCTTGTCCTATATATAACACCTCATTCCAGAGCCCCTTATCCATTGAAAAGGTCAGACCTCTCTGTATTTATACCTTGGAAGTATCCTAAGTGTCTCATTATTTATTTACTCAATTTTGAAGCCTGCCCTCCCAAAATGCCCAGAACGGGTCACAGTAGTTACATTCATGTTGAAAGCATCTTTATAATAAAACAACACAATAATAAAAAGTAAAATGTTTTTATCATAAATACAAGAGGATCAACTTTCCACAGTGGGATACAGTTTATAGCTCAAGCTGTCTCAGGTTTGCTAGGATGGTAAGTTTCAACTCTTGCCACAGATGTTCTGTTGGAGTCAGGTCTGAGCTGTTCAAGGGCATTTATTTATTGTAAAATGTGGTAATTGCATCATCCACAGTGCCAATCAATTTCCAAGAAAATATAGACAAAACTTCACATAAAGACAAACTAAGTCACTTGATTTAAATCAATTAAAAATGTTCATAATTCCTCAACACAGTAATCAAAATATCCCCAAATTCTTTGTACGATGTTATCTAAATTATAGGAAGCCAGTCATACTGCACGATTCCAAAGGAAAAGTGTTCCAAAGACATGGAGGGGCAGTTCAATGTCTAAGTCCGGCATTGGATGTTTGCTCAAAAAGCCCAGAATCCAAATAGCAAATATAACTATTTTGAAACAGCAAATGTCTATTTTTTTTTTTTTCAAAAATGGCCAGTGCTAGATGTTTTTGTGCTTTGTGTGTTTACCTTTTTGAGCCTTTAAAAAAAAAAAAAAAAAAGTCCAAGTGAAAAATGCACAAAATCCTGGCTCTTCCTATATCTATTGGTATATTGGATGAGCCAGCATTCTTAGTAGAATGGCCACACGGACCCCTCCCAGCAGAGCAGTGGGGCACCCCGGGGGGGGGGGGGGGCACTGCAGTGGAATCATCTAAAAGCTTGCCCAGTACACATCTAACCCTTGCTCCCTTATATTGTATAGGGAGCCCCACCAAAACCTGCCGTACCCAACTGTACACCACTACAGCAGCCCTTATGGCAGCAGGTGTCACCTATATGTGGGTACATTAGGTTTTTGGAGGGCTCATACTTTCTACCATGTGGAACAGTGGATTATGGGCCTGGTGTTCCCATAGTGCACTGCATCGACCACTAGACTACTCCAGGCACATGCTTGCTGCTCTAATTGGAATAGCTATAATATTTGAGGTTGGTATTTACTGTTCTTTTTAGGGGTGGGAGGGGGGTTAGTGACCACTGGGGGAGTAAGGGGGGGTCTTTCCTTATTTCTCCAGTGGTCATTTAGGACACTTTTTTTTGGGGGGGGGGGGGCTTAATTATTAAAACAGGTCTACCTCAAACCATCTTATTTTTAGTACCTGGCAGAAACCCAAATTGTTGTTCCATTATGGCTGAAAAACATCCAGGTCCTAGGAATGCCCAAATCCCACCCTTAACATGCCCTCTTGAGATCTGGATGAACTGCATAGAAAAACATCTGGAAAATAGGTTTTGAAAATACCGATGTTTTGGTGAGAAAAATGTCCAAAAGCTGCTTTATGCCATTTTTTAGATGTTTTTCTCTTTCATAATCTTACTTAATTAAATGATAGACTATCCAACAGAAAGTTAATTGATGATTTTAATGTTCTTGGTGAGTGATAGATTCTAAGAGTAGTGGCCAATGATATGGAACCTCATTTTGTAATGCTTTAAAATCAAAGTACAGACTTTAAACTGTATTTGCCAACATATTGGAATCCAGTGCAACTCATTCAAAATAGGTGAAACATGTTCATATTTCATACATCCCAAGATATATCTAGCTGCTGCATTATCAGCTATTTGCAAAGATCTTATCAGATAGACTTTGTAGGCCTAAATATAAAGAACTACAATAGTCGAAATGTGGTAGCACTACTGCTTGGATCACACAGTCCTAAAATTCTCTTTTGAGAGTTAATCCCTCAATCTTGTAAGAATCCTTAATTCATCAAATATTTTAGACCTTACCTACTGTAGCTGAAAGAGAGCAGACTCTAATTGTACCACGTGATAGCAACTCTCCGTAACTTCAGGTACCTTTGTCCCATCTGTATTGCTGTAGGAAATGAAGAAGCATGTCCATTCAAGGGCATTACCTATCTTCTTGCTAAACTGCCACATGGTACTTTATGCTTGGGATCATTAAGTGAATCTCTATTATTATTTTTGCTCACACCTTTTTCAGTAGTAGCTCACGGTGAGTTACATTACAGGTACACTGGATATTTCTCTGTCCCAATCTAAATTTGTACCTGAGGCAATGGAGAGTTAAATGACTTGCCCAAGATCACAAGGAGCAGCAATGGGATTTGAACTGGCCACCTCTGGATTTCAAGACCATTGCTCTAATCACTAGGCCACTTCATGGTGTACTAGAACAGGTTTTCTTCCAGGATTGGTTTGTGCTTGCACCATCAATCTTTTTCTCAGTCTTCGCAAGCTTCCCTGTCTTTTCTGCTGCAAAGCATCCCCAAGACATGCTGCCATCACACCATGCTTTACTGTAGGGGTAGTATTAGCAGAGTGAAGTGTTGTGGTAACACATATTGCTTAGTATTTAGACCAAAAAGTTCCACTTTGGTCTCATCAGACTCTAGAAACACATATATGTGATGTTTCTTATGTGGCACATCATTAGGGCTTTTCTTTAACAATGACCTCCTTCTTGTTGCCCTTCTATACAGGCCATATCTGTGAAGTATTTCCTCTACTCTCAGCCAGAGATTTTTGTTGATCTTTTAGGGCAGTGGCGTAGCCACAGGTGGGCTTGGGTGGGCGGGCCCACCCATTTATGGCTCAGGCCCACCCAACAGTAGCACATGTTTAGTGGTAACTGGTGGGAATCCCAAGCTCCGCCAGCTAAAGGTTTTCCCCTGATGGTAACGAAAACGCTACTCTCCGTGACACCTGCACATGCTCAGTTTCAAGGGAATGCCTGCTGCCAAGGTGGAAAGAAGCGTTTTCCCACCAGCTGAGATCATTTTGTGTGTGTGTGTGTGGGGGGGGGGGGGGGAGAGTACACTTGGTGCTCACCCAATTCTTGCCTAGGCCCACCCAAAATCTGTTGTCTGGCTACACCCCTCTTTTAGGGTAATCTTTGGCCTTGCAGGGACCTTCCTCAGCAGTTTTACTTAACACATGGCCTCTAACTGGAGGAATAGCTTGAGCTAGGCTGTGTCCTGATGGTGCCAAACTGTTTCCACTTTATATTGCTGGACCTGACAGTGCCCCAAGGGATATTCAAACACATTGGCATGTTTTTTTTTTTGTTACATTTGTACCCCGTTGCTTTCCCACTCATGGCAGGCTCAACGCAGCTTACATATTGTATACAGGTACTTATTTGTACCTGGGGCAATGGAGGGTTAAGTGACTTGCCAGAGTCACAAGGAGCTGCCTGTGCCTGAAGTGGGAATTGAACTCAGTTCCTCAGGCCCAGAGTCCACCACCCTAACCACTAGGCCATTAGGCTTTTCCCTAATCTGTGCTTTTGAATAGAGTTATTTGTTCCCTTAGATAAAAGCTGAAACAAATCTTATAATTCTTTCACGGCCAAAGTGTAGAATATGTTGTGTATAGATCCATGAAACAAACTCCTACTGAAATTATAATTTCTTTAGGACAGCAGAATGTACAAGGGTGTGAAGACTTTTACAAGGAACTGTATGTTACAAAATGAATAGTACCACTGGATAGCTAGTAAGGGCTAATAGTATTTTGGGGTTTAATAGAAACAAAGAAGATGATAGCAGGTAGACATATGGTCTATCTAGTCTGACCATCCATACAAGTACTAAGCAGTGCATATCAATTTTGTTTGTGTGTTTAATTTCATGCAAACTGGATCTTAGCATTCTTTACTACTCGGCACATTATAAATTGTTGCCACATCCTGACATCTCAGCACATCTAGAGAGAGGCAGGTAACATGTCTTTTGCCAACCAGAAGAATATGGGACATTCTTGCTGTCCTCTCAGGGTGGCAGTGTGAAACTCTGCTGTGCTCCTGCCCTGTAGCATTAGGCTTACTATCTTTCCTGACCCAAAACTTCTACTATAGCAGCAGGCCTTTCTAATATCTTCTACAGAAAGAGAGGTTCTTGCCAGGGCAATCCCAGGTCAAGGTAGCACACTGGAGTTCTAGTGTCTAGCTTAAATAATACATATTTGAGGTTCAACTGTCACCTTTCAGGTGAGGGAATTTAACATAATGCTGTTTTAAGAAAAAAAAATCACAAAAGAAATGGAAAACCATTGCCTGGTATCCTCGTAAACTACTTAGTCATTATTTATTTCAGGTGTCTTTTACTTATTAATGGAAGAGATATTAATTTGCATGTCTACTTGTTTCTCTGTTTCTTTCTGATTAATACAGTTGAACTATGTTGTAGTTAATTTAGATTCTTAAGATCCATCAGATTCACTGCAGATCTAATAGCAGTTTGATGTCCAGAAAAAGACCATGAATTCTATTTGTGTTGTCCACCTGAACATTTGCTGCAGGGCCACAGAGAGACTGGACTGGGCCTGGGGCAAGGCCACACCCAGGGGCCCCGCCCCCACCACCGAGGTCATCGTCGCTGCCCCCCCCAGGCCACCACACCGCAGTCCCCACCCGCCCCCTCCGTCCACCACCGGGCTGGGCCCCCTGCATTGAAATCATCACAGCGCCTCACCTGTCACCTCCGTGACTGAAAGCACAGCAGCAGATCGGATTCACCCGAGGGCGGGACACAGGAAGGGAAGGCCCGAAGGGAGGCGAATCCAATCTGTTGCTGCTGCGCTTTCAGTCATGGACGGTGACAGGTGAGGCTCTGTGATTTCACATGCAGAGGGCCCAGCCCGGTGGCAGACGGAGGGGGGCGGGTGGGGACTGTGGCAAGGTGACCTCAGGGGTGGGGCCGAGGGCAGGTGAGATTGGGGACTGTGGTGCCGGGGCCCGGGGAATTTTGTCCCCCCCTGCCCCCCCCTCGGCGGCCCTGATTTGCAGTAACCACATCTCTTTGAGCTTGAGCATACCTGATTCTAATGTTCTGCAACTCCTGTTGCTTGTTGATATTAAATCCCAGACTGCACTGACCTTTAGATTGATTTGAGGTGGTTATTCATCAAAGTGTCACCAGTACAGTCTTATTTATATTCCAAAACACTCTTTGTTCATTGTGATATGTGCTGTCAAACAATGACAGATTTGGCAGCAAGGAATGAACCATAGAATGAACAGAGAACTCTTCCACCCCCACCGCCCCCCCCCCCCCCTTTCAGAATCAGATCTTCCTGTCTGAAAGATGTGCTGTGTTGTTTTTGCATCCACTTGTGTTTGAAATAAACAGCAGTGGCTCCTAAAACAATGCATGTGAAAGCAACACCTGGGGGATATGGAGCCTAATTATTGCAGAGCAGGGACCAGCTACTGACTTTCTCCAAGGTGAACTTTACCAGGTTTCAGAGGGAACAATGGTTTGATCCCCTCTGCTAGAGGAAGCGGGAGAACCCTATAGATACCTACAACAAAAAGCTTGTCGCACCTTAAATACTTTCACCAAAGCCCCCAACCCATATTAAATGGCTGTAATTGAGGTTGGGCCAACTCATTCGTGGGCTCAGAAACTTAGGGAATGAAGGGAGGCTTCCTGGCCAAATAAATATCACTCTTGTAGGGTTCTTCTCTCAGAGGTCAGCAGAGCTCTTTTGAAATTCTTCATCTACTGCCTTTCAAGTGTTGCTATATTTCCCTTAGCTCTGACTTTTCCAGGACATCTGCTTTCTGGCCAGTGTTTTAGGAACTGCAATCGTACCCCTACTCCGCCCTTCCCTTTCACTAGAAGTGTCTTCTTCAGATCATATAGCTGAGGGGGGGGGGGGGGTAGCTAGTCCTTTAAAGAAACTGCAGAACCACTTTTCAGTCATTATGCAAACTGTATTAAACCCTGCTAGTTCCCTCTGCTCTTTCCTGTGTATCTGAAATAGTCCTCCTGTCCTGCATTTATAAACATGTCAGCAAAGCAGGATATATAGTACTTTAAGATGCACTCACAAATAACCACATTTCATTTTCTTCCATTAAATAACAGAAGAAAAAAAACCTGACTGATGCCAAAGGTCAAGAAATACAGCCAGAACTCATCAAATGTTTGTTGAAAAGTTTTTATACAAAGGTTATATTTTTAAGTACAAATTTCCAAATCTGAAAAAGCATCATGGCTTTCCTCCTCTCAGTGAATGGCCACGGTGTCTATTTCTGTAGCTTTCTATTTATTTTACTCTTGTGTTTCAGGATACTTTTATTCATCAAAGTGAGAGAGATTAATTTTCCAAAGATTTTATCAGTGTGATAACTAGCTAGTGTGTTCACACATTTTAGTGTATCCCAAGCACCTAACAAAGAAGCAGCTTCAGAATTATGCCATGGATCTGTTGCAACTACATCTAACAAAACTGTACAACAACTCAAAAAGACCACCATTCAGCAGAAAATAATTGACAGATTCTTCATTACAAATTGTATGATTCATCTTTCAAAGAAACCTGTAATGTGCACTGTTTCTGAAGTGAATCTTAATGTTTACCCTTATATCAGTATTTTTTTTTAAATCAATTCTCTTGCAAATCCCCCATAATTTTATAAACAGCCAACTGTGGAACACTGTTGCATATTCATTTCAGCTGTTATATATGGTAAACCTTATACCAGGGTGACACACCAGCACTGCGTCTCAGCAACTCCCCACCATCACCAAACACAAGCCATATAACCTTCAGCAGTCCTCCACACTGAAGTATCAGCATCTTACCATGTTTTCATCAGGGAAGTGACACAGTAGTCAGCATCTACAGAAGATGCATTGTGCCCGGTGTGGGATCCTTGAACATCTGTGCATGCTTTAGACCTGCCCCCTCTGAATCAGGAAATTCACCCATTTTCTTGTGCCTTGTTTCCACCCTCTGTACTCATCCCTTCCTCCAGCCTTATCTGCTTCTGCCTCTCATCCCCTCACCAGCTCCAACTTCTTCCATGTCCCTCCCCTCTCCACCTCCAGTTCCTTTCTTATGTCTTACGCCCTATTCCAGACTACCATTCCTTCCCTCTTTTACCACCCCTGAATCCTCACAGACCTGTCTCTCACCCTCTCCATAGTTCTCGGTCCCTTTCCAACCCCTCCCTAAACTTGTTAATTCATTCAGTGTGTCCTCCCCATTTTCTGTCTCAGTGTCAAATCCTGACTGATGCCCTTCAGTCAATTAGCCAAAACCCCATTGTTAACCTATCCATGGACAATTTCTTAGTTCCCACTAGCTAATTCCCAAGGCCTCACTTTTCCACCTTCCCAAACCCTAAGTACTCCACACAATCCCACCCAAGTCTTATCCCCACTTACATTCCTTGTACTTAGCCAATTTTAGACTCTGGTCCTGCCACCTAATTCTAGAGTCCCTGCTCCTCCACACTGCAGAATCTTCCTCCTGCTCTTTCTCCTCTTCTTGAGCATCCATTGCTCCACCACTCCCCCCTACCACCTACTCCCTTCACCAACATTTCCCCATCTGTTTCTTTATCCTGCCTTTTCTCTTCCTTACCCAGTATCCATCCCCCTCTCTATATTCCCCTGCCACCCCCCCCCCAAGCACTATGGTATCTGCCTTCTTCTCAAATCTCAGTCCTTGGTGGAAACCCTAGCCTAGTATCAGCAGTACTGATCCCTCAGCCCAGCCCCATCATCCGTAACATCAATGCTGTCCCCATCTCTGCCCCAGGCCGACATCTCCCCTCTTGCACTTTTCTTCAAAGTATAGATATTGAGATCTTTAAAGAACAACAAGGGTATGGGGACAGACTTAATCACCTCTTGAACTTCACACTTGTTATAGGGGCATTCAATCACCACTTCAGCACCTCGGACAGCTGTGGCATGGGGATACCAAATAGGCTTGTATCTCTCTCATGTGGAACCCCTCCTTATCCCCCCCCCCCCCCCCCCCCCCAATATGTATGCCTTTGTATACATTTTTTCAAATTGCCCCCTTTTCTGTATCCATAAAGAAGGCCTGAACTCCTAACCTTTAATCTTTTGTATATTGGCTGCCAGCGCTTTTTTGTGTAGCTGTCTAGCGAGCAGTCTGCTGGCCTTTTTGCCATATTCCCAAAAACATTTAAGGTAGACCCTACAAAAATGTATGTCTTCTAGTTGCAGGTCATAAAGTATTTTCTGAGCTCCTAGGAGTGCCTCCTTCTCCCCTGTATTCCCATTTGTGTTTGTTAAGCCAAGGCCTGGTGGCCAATGGCCCCCCTCCCCCACTCCCAAATATGTGCATTATGATTTATTTTTTCTTACTACTCTCTACCTCTCTACCCAAACTCATGACAGACAAGCAGGAAGTGGATGGTAGGAAGCACTACGTGCTTGAAGAATGAGGTATTTCTCAATAGAAGAAAAACTGCATTGGAACATGCAAACCTCCTTGAAGATACCACCAATGAAAAATTTTAAGACAGGCTGGAAGGGAGGCTTGTAATGGATGCACACTGGTCAGCAGTGTCATGGCCCCATAGAAGAAGATATTTGGCAGCTCTCCTTCAGCTCACTTGGATCTAAAGTGGACCAACTTAAAAATAAAGAAGACCACTTTCTTCTGTGCTCTTTCCAGTTGAGCTAGTTTTCCTGACTTAATAAAAACTCATGTGCCCTTGTATGCTTCTTTCTTGTCCTCCATTTAATTAGACATCCCTGCAGCTTTCAAAGCATTGCCCACTAAATGGAGCTCCATCTCCTCCTGTCCTGTCTCATTCATCTCAAAGATTCCCCTTATGGTTTGTTTTACATCTTCCAGCACTTCCTTATCCCTGAGTAAAAATCTATTTAAATGCCAGAATGTTAAAACCACACTGCCCTCCCCACCCTTGAATAGTAACCCACACTAGTTAGTGATCTGATACTGTTGCAAGTACCTATCTCTGCCCCCTGTATTGGGGAGTATAAGTTTCTATTCACAAAAAATATGAAGCTTAATGAAAGTAAATGCCTCCATCTCCGTAGTTGCATCAGTAGATTGTAACACTGATGTGCTACACATGTTCACTTTATTTTATTTTTTTAAGTCTCTTCCTTCACCTCAGTTGGTAAGAAGTACCTGTTTGAAGAGGTTTGTTTTGCTATCTTCTGAAATAAAAGTATACAGTGAGCACTTGTATGATTTAAAGCAATGTGATGTGCTTACATTTCTATTTATTGGGATTATTACCTGCCTTATGTAGGAGTACCATATGTCCGGATTTACTCGCGGACATGTCCCTCTTTGCAGAATAAGTGCTAGATATAATTCTATAAATGGTGCCTACAAACTTGGTGCCCCCCCCCCCCCCGACTTAACCAGTATTCTATAAGCTGCGCCTAAAGTTTGGTGCGGTTTATAAATACACACTTAAACGGAGAGTCATGCGTAAATTTAAAGCACTGCCATTTGCACCAACGAAAACTGGTGCAAATACCCACACCTAAATTTATGTGCAGAGCACCATTATTCTGTAATTACGAGTGTAATCTCAACGCCACACAGTTTATGGTGACCCTTATAGAATCAGGGGGATATTGCTTAGTGAGTAAATGAGAGGAGAGGTAGGCATGTGGGCAGTGCATGGGCAAGTGCATTTAGGACACGGCCCACATTTTTCATGCCTACATTGAGGGTTGCCCACATGTTATAGAATAACACCTGCAAGATGCACATGCAAATCCTAATTGGTGCCAATTAACAGCAATAGTTGATTGTTAGTGCCCAATTATTGTCATTAAATGAGTCGTTCCCCGTCTCAGGATCACACCCAAATTTGATTTCCAACTTTGGGCACTATGGGCTAGATTCTATACATTGCGCCTGAAAACCCCATGCAGTATAAAAATACGCCGAGGTGTATTCTCTAAAGTACGCCTAAATTTTATAGAATAGACTTAAATTTCCTTGTGGCATATAGAATATGCCGAGCACCTCTCTACGTGACCAAATTTGCCTGTGTCCATTTAGGCCATGGTTTACTTGGCATAAATCCAATCGCCTATATTAGGCAAAGCGGGTGTATTCTATAATAATGTGCATAGATTTTAGAAATGCCCATAAGTTTTTCTCCTTACAAAACTTTGTAATTCCATTTACTATGTAAGCCGCATTAAACCTGCTTTGTGTGGGAAAGCGCGGGGTACAAATGTAATAAATAAATAAATAACCATGCCCCCTTTACAACAGTGCAACTTGGAATTTATACGCATCACGTTACAGAATACACTTAGCAAACTGTGCATGTAAATCATAATGCCAGTTAGTGCTAATAATTGCTTGTTAGCATCCAATTGACAGCGTTGATTAGCCATTTAACCAATTACATTTGTGCATTGTTATAGAATATGCTTCGATTTCCATCCAGAAATTAAGGTGCACTATACAGTGGTGGAAATAAGTATTTGATCCCTTGCTGATTTTGTAAGTTTGCCCACTGACAAAGACATGAGCAGCCCATAATTGAAGGGTAGGTTATTGGTAACAGTGAGAGATAGCACATCACAAATTAAATCCGGAAAATCACATTGTGGAAAGTATATGAATTTATTTGCATTCTGCAGAGGGAAATAAGTATTTGATCCCCCACCAACCAGTAAGAGATCTGGCCCCTACAGACCAGGTAGATGCTCCAAATCAACTCGTTACCTGCATGACAGACAGCTGTCGGCAATGGTCACCTGTATGAAAGACACCTGTCCACAGACTCAGTGAATCAGTCAGACTCTAACCTCTACAAAATGGCCAAGAGCAAGGAGCTGTCTAAGGATGTCAGGGACAAGATCATACACCTGCACAAGGCTGGAATGGGCTACAAAACCATCAGTAAGACGCTGGGCGAGAAGGAGACAACTGTTGGTGCCATAGTAAGAAAATGGAAGAAGTACAAAATGACTGTCAATCGACAAAGATCTGGGGCTCCACGCAAAATCTCACCTGTGGGGTTTTTTTTATTTTTTTTTTTTTTTTTTTTTTTTTTTTTTTTTTTTTTTTTTTTTTTTTTTTTTTTATTTTTTTTTTTTTTTTTTTTTTTTTTTTTTTTTTTTTTTTTTTTTTTTATCCTTATCATGAGGAAGGTTAGAAATCAGCCTACAACTACAAGGGGGGAACTTGTCAATGATCTCAAGGCAGCTGGGACCACTGTCACCACGAAAACCATTGGTAACACATTACGACATAACGGATTGCAATCCTGCAGTGCCCGCAAGGTCCCCCTGCTCCGGAAGGCACATGTGACGGCCCGTCTGAAGTTTGCCAGTGAACACCTGGATGATGCCGAGAGTGATTGGGAGAAGGTGCTGTGGTCAGATGAGACAAAAATTGAGCTCTTTGGCATGAACTCAACTCGCCGTGTTTGGAGGAAGAGAAATGCTGCCTATGACCCAAAGAACACCGTCCCCACTGTCAAGCATGGAGGTGGAAATGTTATGTTTTGGGGGTGTTTCTCTGCTAAGGGCACAGGACTACTTCACCGCATCAATGGGAGAATGGATGGGGCCATGTACCGTACAATTCTGAGTGACAACCTCCTTCCTCCGCCAGGGCCTTAAAAATGGGTCGTGGCTGGGTCTTCCAGCACGACAATGACCCAAAACATACAGCCAAGGCAACAAAGGAGTGGCTCAGGAAGAAGCACATTAGGGTCATGGAGTGGCCTAGCCAGTCACCAGACCTTAATCCCATTGAAAACTTATGGAGGGAGCTGAAGCTGCGAGTTGCCAAGCGACAGCCCAGAACTCTTAATGATTTAGAGATGATCTGCAAAGAGGAGTGGACCAAAATTCCTCCTGACATGTGTGCAAACCTCATCATCAACTACAGAAGACGTCTGACCGCTGTGCTTGCCAACAAGGGTTTTGCCACCAAGTATTAGGTCTTGTTTGCCAGAGGGATTAAATACTTATTTCCCTCTGCAGAATGCAAATAAATTCATATACTTTCCACAATGTGATTTTCCGGATTTAATTTGTGATGTGCTATCTCTCACTGTTACCAATAACCTACCCTTCAATTATGGGCTGCTCATGTCTTGTCAGTGGGCAAACTTACAAAATCAGCAAGGGATCAAATACTTATTTCCACCAACTGTATATAATTTGGGAGTATATACAGAATCTGGGGGAATAACAAGTATGAACACTGTTGGTTATACACGCTTTTACGCATCTGCACATTTGACACATTTAGCATCTGCAGTTATACCAGGTCTGGGTGCCCAGATACCATTATAGGAATGGGATCTTGGCGTATGGCATCAGGGCACCTAAAAGGTTGCCCCTACTTAGACCTGCCTCATCATGCAGTAATTTGGGCATGACCAAATGGTAAGCAAAAACATTTACTGCATGTTAGTGAAAGGCCTCTAAATTTGACAGCACTCTTTTCACAGGTGTGGTTACTGTCTGCTGCAGCCAGGGCCGGTCTTAGGGCGAGGCGACCGCATAGGGCCCCGCACGGTGTGCCTGAGGTCGCCCCGCCCACCACACCCAGCCCCCGATGATCGATCGCTGTTCTGTTCCTACCTTAAAAAAAATTTGAGAAGCGCCGAGTAGCAGGCAGCGCCTCGCGTCTGCCCTTCTAGTAAAATCTCCTGCACGTCGTCGGGCCTTCCCGCATTGAGTCCCGCCCTCCTCTGAGGTAATAGTTAGTGGGTGGCATCATGGAGAACAGAGTTGGTAGGTGGGTCGGGGGGACTCAGATGGAGAAGGGTGTGGGAGGGGTTCTCAGTTGGGGGGAGGGGGTAAGGGGACTCAGATGGGAAGGGTGTGGGATGGGGTTTTCAGATGGGGGAGGGGTAAGGGGACTCAGATGGGAGGTTGCGGGGTGGGGGTTCTCAAATGGGGGAGGGGTAAGGGGGACTCAGATGGAGAGAAGGGTGTGGGATGGGGGTTCTCAGATGGGAGGGGGTAAGGGGACTCAGATGGGAGAACGGTGTGGGATGGGGTTCTCAGTTGGGGGGAGGGGTAAGGGGGACTCAGATGGGAGAAGGGTGCGGGGTGGGGGTTCTCAGAGGGGGGAGGGGGTAAGGGGGACTCAGATGGGAAAAGGGTGTGGGATGGGGGTTCTCCAGATGGGAGAAGGGGGCTGGAACTGGGGTTTCAGATGGGGCCATATGGGAAATGGGGGCCATGCATGGGCTGGTGGGAAAATGGGGCATGCGCGGGTCAGGTGGGAGAATGGTTCTGGGGCTGAAAAGGGGGGCCTAATACAAGGCATGTGGATGAAGGGGGCTGGAACTGGGGGCTGAAAAGGAGGGTAGGTGGGATAAGGGGGCTAGTACTGGGACTGGAGGCTGAAAAGGGGCAGGGGCTGAAACTGTGGGTACTGGGGGCTGAAAAGGAGATAGGAAGAAGTGGCTGGGCTGAAGCTTGGGACTGGTGAGAGAAAAGGGCTGGGGACTGGGTTGAAACTGGGGGCTGAAAAGGGGACAGGGAGGAGTGGCTGGGGCTGAAGCTCGGGACTATTGGGAGAAAGGGCTGGGGCTGAAAGGGGACAGGGAGAAGTGGCTGGGGGCTGAAGCTCGGGACGTGGGAGAAAAGGGCTGGGCGGGTGAAACAGGGGACTGGGGATAGTGGGGCTGGAACTGGGGGCTGAAAAAAAGGGGAGAGAGAGGGGCAGATCCGGATGGAAGGGAGCGAGAGGGAGGGCAGACCCAGATGGATGGGAGAGGGAGGGCAAATGGTGGATTGAAGGGGCAAGAGAGAAAGGGCAGACAGTGGATGGAAGGGATAGAAAGGGCAGACAATGAATGGAAGGGGGAGAGGGCAGACAGGGACAGAGGTGGATGGAAGGGCAGAGATAGAGGGCAGATGTGGATGGAAGGAGCAGGGAGAGAGGGCAGACATTGGATGGAGGGGACAGCAGAGAGGGCAGACACTGGATGGTAGAGAGAGAACGAAGACAGATGCTGGATGGAAGGAAGACAGAGAAAAGAAGATGAGGAAAGCAGAAACCAGAGACAACAAACTGTAAAAAAATATATATTTCTATTTTTTTGCTTTAGGATAAAGTAGTATTGTAGCTGTGTTAATAAATGTTTATAATAGAACATGTAAAAAGGTAATCTTTTTATTGGACTAATTTTAATACATTTTGGAGAACAAAACCCCTTTCCTCAGGTCAGGATAGGATACTGTAACAGTAATATACTGTATTGACCTGAGGAAGGATGTTTTGGCCTCTGAAAGCTAATGTAGTAGTCCAATAAAATTGTATTATTATTTTCTATATTTATTTTATTTCTATTTGCTAATTTTTAAAGTGGTGATGATTTGTTAGTTAGTTTTTTCAAATTTACATCTGCTGTCTTTATATTTGCACAATACTAGGGGACATTTTCTGTTTCTGTGTGTTGAATTGTATGCAGAGTCTGGCATCTTGGGGGTTCAGTTTAATTTTGTCTAAATAGAAAGTTTAAATATTACTACTTATTCTATAGTGGATTAGGGTGTATCTGTGTTTGTGAAAAAGACATGGTTTTCAGTTGGCATTGACTGTCAGGATCGACAAGCCCTGGAGCTGGGGGCCTTGGAGCTCAGGGTGGCCGGCCCTGGAGCTAGGGTGGGGCCCCATCAAATTGGTCCGCATAGGGCCCCGCACTTGCTAAGGGCCCTGGCTGCAGCAACCTTAGTGCTACTTAGAAAAACAAAAGACAGAATTCTTTAGTTGTGAACATGTCTGGCTTGTCAATCAGCTTTCCTTTAAAGTAGTACTGTAACTTGGGGAGGGGGAGGGGGAGGGGATGTTACGATGGCACCCGCAAGCTGTGTTTGAGCGCCTCGGCATTTACCTTCACTGTTTCCTTGAATGGGCAATGCAAGGAAAGTCACTGGACCCATCCCCCTTGGTCAGGCACTCCCTTGCTAAGAGGGCCAAAGGATCATCATGGTGTCAAAGACGGGGCACAGGCTTAGAGTCCAAGAGACACTCTGCTGGAGCCTTCACCAATTATGGGAGAATCAGGCAGTTCCTTGAAGCGCAGCATCACATTGAGACCAATCTCATGAGAACTGCCACCCCAACCATAGGCACAGAGTTCACTGCTCTCGACAGCCCCTCCTTGACCGAACTCGAGCTGTGGAGAAGTGTCCGTGAGGCTTTTTCAAATCAAAAGGCAGTGAATATGAATGAAAACTCTAATGTCCTGGACACGGTCGAGGCGACGGAAGGGCGGAAGGACCTGGCTGGCTCCATAGGTACTTTCTGTTAATGCCTTCTTAGAATTTGAGCCCAGTACAGTACTTACATTGGTTAGTGCATCAATTCCAAGCTGGCTGCAGTCACTATGTTTTGTTCCACAAATGAATGGAATGGCCCATGCTGTACAGAATCTTCATGCTAAGATAACTTCAAAAGCAACAGGATTACAACAACTATCTTCTAGGTTGAATGTTGTAGAAAATGATTCACAAGCAAGTAAACAACTCCAATCAATAGCTTCTAAGGACCTAACTGCTCTAAGGAGTAAGACTGAGAAGATAGGGGTTGCTAGTGTTTAGCATGCGCTAATCATTAGAACACACTAAAACACTAGTGTCCCTTTGTAAAAGACACCCTTAGAGAATACTGTCAGAGCTGGACATCTTCATTATAAATTTATACATTTTCCACAATCAGGGTTATTGGTAACTTTGCTTTGGTGGCAGACTGAGAATGGCTATTGAGACTGTACTTTTGCCATCTGCAGAAGTAGTTTTAGAATTTCAGTTTGGGCATTTCTTGATGTTTCAAAAGATACCCCAAAAAAGCGGAAGCAATTTCTGCTCATGAGATCTGGAGTCTTGTAATTAAGGGGCCTCTGGTATGCTCTACATGCATGCAGTGTGCACCAAAATGAGGCTACCGCCAGGCCAGTACACCGGTGGTAATTTCAGATCTGGCATGCGCCCATAACACCTGGATGAATTATTTATTTCCTCCTATGCACATGGCGTGTGCCAACTGGTCACCACGTGTGTAGCACATGCACCTTTACTGCTAGATCAATGGGTGGCATTAAGGGCTCAGGCCAGTTTTGGACGTGTGCTGGTTTCATTTTTACTGTAGGCCCTTTCCCCGTCCCAAAACATTTTTGGTAGATGCGGTAAAAACTGTACATAAGTAATGCCATATTGGGAAAAGACCAAAGGTCCATCGAGCCAAGCAGTCCCCGACAGCGGCCAATCCAGGTCAACGGCACCTGGCAAGCTACCCAAACGTACATTTTATACAAGTTATTCCCAAAATTGTGGATTTTTCCCAAATCCATTTAGTAGCGGTCTATGGACTTGTCCTTCAGGAAACCGTCCAACCCCTTTTTAAACTCTGCCAGCCAACTGCCTTCACTACGACAACGAATTCCAGAGTCTAATTACGCGTTGGGTGAAGAAAGATTTTCTCCAATTGTTTTAAATTTACTACACTGTAGTTTCATCGCATGCCCCTAGTCCTAGTATTTTTGGAAAGTGTGAACAGATGCTTCACATCCACCTGTTCCACTCCACTCATTATTTTATATACCTCTATCATGTCTCCCCTCAGCCGTCTCTTCTCCAAGCTGAAAAGCCCTAGACTCCTTAGTCTTTCTTCATAGGGAAGTCGTCCCATCCCCGCTATCATTTTTGTTGCCCTTCGCTGCACCTTTTCCAGTTCTACTATATCTTTCTTGAGATGCGGCGACCAGAATTGAACACAATACTCAAGATGCGGTCGCACCATGGAGCGATACAACGGCATTATAACATCCTCACATCTGTTCTCCATACCTTTCCTAATAATACCCAACATTCTATTCGCTTTCCTAGCCAAAGCAGCACACTGAGCAGAAGGTTTCAGTGTATTATCAACGACACCCAGATCCATTTCTTGGTCCGCAGCTCCTAACGTGGAACCTTGCATGATGTAGCTATAATTCAGGTTCTTTCTTCCCACATGCATCACCTTGCACTTGTTCACATTAAACATCATCTGCCATTTAGCTGCCCAATCTCCCAGTCTTGTAAGGTCCTTCTGTAATTTTTCTCATCCTCTTGCGAGTTAATGACTTTCAATAACTTTGTGTCATCAGCAAATTTAATTACCTCGCTGGTTACTCCCATCTCTAAATCATTTATAAATATATTAAAAAGCAGCGGTCCTAGCACTGACCCCTGAGGAACCCCACTAACAACCCTTCTCCATTGTGAATACTGCCCATTTAACCCCACTCTCTGTTTCCTATCCTTCAACCAGTTTTTGATCCAATACACATGCCTACACTACCGCAGGCCACTTTTTACCGTGGCTTAGTAAAAGGACCCTTAAATGCACTTTTTGTCTTAAAATTTCCCTGTGTGTGAATAAATACCAGTCCCAGAATTATGTATTTTTTGAACCTTCACTGCATTTTTGTTAGCTAGAAGAATGGCAATGGATCCCTCAACTAGGATTCTTGATACTGCCCCATAATTCTCCATTGTATTGTTTGTCTGTGCCTCTGACTATGCAAGATTTTTTAGTTATTTTTAGTATTGCTTCTCACATCTCCCTATTTTTGATAGTCTCCCATTATTGTGGACTTGAGAATTTTCCTTTTGTATAGAATATATTCTTTTCTTGTTGCTTTATTTTCCTTTATTGTACAAGTGTATTACTTGGTGAATCATAAAAAGTTGCATAAATAAAATTTAAAAATAAACAAGTAGTACTGTGTAGCTTATCTCACCCCTAGGAGAGATTTGCTGCCTTTTCTGCTGATACTTCCTCCTATTTTAAACTTTGAAATAATTTTCACTTCCAGATCACTTTTGGTAGTGTTTCTGGCTACTGTCTCTCCTCTATTTCTGAACTATGCATCCATAATGTTTTAGGCCATTTTCTTTTCCTTATTTGACCAATTGGAGCTTGCATTCTGTAATGATAATAAAATTATTCAATAATTTGCTTGATCTCCATTCTGACAAAGCAGTCCATCCTGGTGGTTCACAAATCATTAAAAGTATAAACAACACAAAAACCCATTACCACATAACTTAATGGAAAAAGACAAACTAAAATCTGGCGCTGTGGACTTTTTAAAATTTATTTTTGGAAATAATTTTTCTATTAGTTCTGGCATGGATAGGCTAAATGGGAAATACACAAAGTTACAGGCTGCAAGCAGACTGACTTGAGAAGCACAGACAATCATAGGTGTAGTTTGCTTGCTACCTTTTTGGGGAGGGCAAAGGGCAACACAGGGTAAGGAAGTCTATTCTGGTACTATTCAGCTCACACAACACCACAACCTACCAAAAATTCACAATAAACCAAACACATACTCCATAGAACCAAACTAAAACTATTGGGAATTGACAGACATTTATCACAAAGACCAGGTCAGTAGCAGCAAAGAGCTTCAAAATGCTATGGAAATTGAGAAGGATCAGAGATTGCTTTTCCCAGAGAGACATTCCGTTTAATAGTACAATCCTTAATAATATGCCAACTTGACTACTGCAATGCAGCATAAGTAGGCTGCAAAGAAAGCATGCTGAAATCCTGCAGACCATTCAAAACACAGCAGCAAGACTAATATTCAAAAAAGCGAAAAGAGCAACACCACTGCTAGTGAGGCTACACTGGCTCCCAATAAAGGCCAGACTAATATTTAAAGCTGGTGCAACAATATTCAAAATGTCTCCTGAATACATGTCAGACCTGATTGAACTATCACCAAGAAAGGCACGGCCAGGAACCAGAGAGTACTTACTGCTCCACCTACCCAAATGTAGAAACATAACCTACAAGTCCATTTATAGAGCATGTTTCAACTATCTTGGATCCAAATGGTGGAATTCAGTTCCCCAAACCATAAGAAGCTATCTCCACTTCAGAAGAGAACTAAAAACACATCTTTTCAAAAACTTCTATGGCTAAACAAGAACTGCTACCAACCGGTGGAAGTGGTGGTGATGAAAACAGTATCTGAATTCAGGAGAGCTTGGGATAAGTACACAGGATCTCTAAGGAAGTGATAGGGAAAGTAGATGGCATGGATAGGAAGACTGGATAGGCCATATGCTCTTTATCTGCCTTCATTTTTCTCTGTTTCCATGTCTTCAGCTGGTGGGGACCTAGTTCCTCAGCATTTTTGCTATTTAGCTGGCAGAGCCCATGGTCCTGGAAGAGACGATATAAGGTTGTAGACGCCTTAGACAAACCTGCAGCCTTGCACCCCACCAACTAACTTTCAGGCCCCTTAGCCCCCTGCTCCCCCATCAATCATGATCACCCCAACACTGCCCCTCCCAGTTGGTAAAAAATGCCAGTTTCTTTTACTTTGTGTGGTTGGCAGAACCTATTGTTTTGCTTTGCCTACAGCTGCCCTAGGTGACTGCATAGTCCTGCCTAGTTTGGGCCAGCCCATGCTCCTGATGCTCCCATGTGCTGGAGTTAGATTGTACATAATGCTGTGCAGTAAGTGCAGGTTGCATATGCGTAGTCTGCCACACCACATGCACAGACTGCATATTATAAAGAAAGAGCCATGAAAGAATAATGGCAAATCTGTCTTTTTCAGTTATACATTTTTATTTTCTATTAGGTACAATACTAAAATAAACACAAATTAAAAAAAGTTTTATTAAAACAAAACTGTACAAAAAAGCAGTATACTACATTTTTAATTACAGAACAGTCTACTGTCCAAAAGGCACTAATCCAGAATAGGAGATACAATGATACAGGACTCATTTTAACTAGTTTCTTAATCAATACAATAGAGCACTTGTTTCTTTGCCCATTCACGTATGGAAACAAGAACTTTACTACAGTCATTACACATTGTTATAAATATGAGCCCTACATAGAAAGATGCAGTAACACTCTCCCCGTGACAGGACATGGTGGCTTAGATGGAAAAGGAGCCATTCAATGTTTGGGGGGGAGGGGGGGGGGCTACTCTGAGGCAGGCCAGGAAGAACATATTAAGTACTCACGGTTACTTGGGAAAACCAGTTTTTTGTTGTTGTCTAAGTTAAACTTGTTTGTTAATTTCATAAAATGTGGTATCATCTCTACCAAAACATTTATATTATAATCAGCAAAGTTTCATTTCATTTACTGTCTTTTAAAATATAGAATTTTTTAGTTAAAAATCAATCCACCTATGGAGTAATGGTGGCATCTTCTGACTAGTGTGCTGACAGCAGCTGTATATCTCTTATGTGTACGTTTTCTTCTGAACTTTCATTTAAATTAATCCCAGACTGCTCCATCAGTGAATGTTCTTTTCCCTATAAATGGGCATTGATAATGGATGGCAGCAAAAATTACTGGATAATCTGTTTAATCTCCATATGAGCAGTTTTAGTCTTTTAAAACAGTTTGGTGTTTTATGCTGTCTGTTTCGTCTGGCATCACAGAGAGCTGACAGGCAGATGAAGAGGTACAACATATCCATAGGATCCTTTTGAGTGAAAGGGAGAAACACATAGCACAGTATATAAAAAACAGCTACAAGTCTATCAGGGGCTCCGGTGGTGATATAAACTATGAATCAAGACAAAAAGAAAAACCTAAAATGAATTGAGTAGCCTTTAACTCTCATTTGGTCTACTTTTAAAGTAACGCGTGATTTGCCTGGTTTAAGGAATCTTAGGGCCTCTTTTACCAAGCCGCACAAGTGATCCCAGTGCGGTATTGCCGTACAGGATTCGCTAGAGCAGTTTGGTAAAAGAGGCCCTTAGTTTTTAAGGGCATCTCTGAACTCAACAGCCATAGGTGGAGCAAATACTAGTGAAGGAATGTCACAGATGCCTCTGAGGTCTGTGACAGTGCCTCATTCCTGACCTGCACCACACCTATCATGTACTCCTGGATCATGCTAGAGTAGCAATGACTGAAAATGTTGTGGTACTTATAGGCGGATTATGTTGAGGCTGTGAACTCGTTTGATGTACAGCATGAACTCAGTCAGCTGGAATACAGGTCTGACTGCAAAATATAATGCAACTATTGAAAAATATATTATGGTTTTTATTTAGTGAAAAATCCAATTCTAGCTATTATATATATCAGTTCATCCCATTACCATCAGACATGATAAAGTGTTATTAAAGGAATAGTATGAGCAATTTATTAAAAGATTAATTAGGTGTCCGATAAAGCTACCAAAATCTTTATAAAAGCATCCTCTTTTGCTCCGATGCATTTTATTCTTGCAGAATATTAATGTTTTAAATTTTGAAAGCTTCATTAGGTTAGTAATGGCAGGACAAGCTGAGGAACTGTTTTTTCATTATCAGGCCTCACTGCACACATCACAGAATATATCACATAACAGAGCACAAAACATGTGGATCAAGAGAAGAGCTCTAGAACAGGGGTGTAAAATCATAAAGAAAGATGTGCCCTTTTCATTTCAAAATGGATTAAAATTAAAAAAAAATTAGAACAAATAATGAGGAAAGAGGTGTAAAGTCCAAAGAGGAATCCATAAAAATGTTAATTTGATAGTTTGACTAAACCTGCTGCTTTCAATTATGAATTTGCTTTTCACAAATCTTTTTTGGAAAAGAAAGGCAAACCGTGTATTAATGGGAGACGATGTGAGGAAATCTCTTTCTACGCACGTCAACCATCACTTTTTCACTTGCACTAGTGACGTTTCATTCTAGATTTCACCCTATTCCTCCAGCTTCACTCGCTGTGAAACCAGTTCCAGAATGCTATTTACGCTTCAATGTGCCTTCAGGAGATGCCACTAAATGTGCTTGTGGACAAGGTAAATGTTTGTGTGCTGACTCACAGAAGGGTCTTCAAACCATGAAAATAACTTAAAAAAATAATAGCTGATCATATTTTTCTTTGATTTGTTTTCATATTTCCATATAGATATTAAATATCAAGGCTATTGTAACAGTGTATAGGTCAATAAATAGATATATAATCTGTAAAACTATACAAGGCTGAGTGGAAAAAAAAGGTCATTTTCTATGAGTAACATAGTTATGTCCTGCCAAAGTGGGTCATTTTCAAAGCTTGACTACTTAATCCTTGAATGCTCATCTCCAAGTCTGTTCTCGATATTGGGTCTGAGAGGTGCTATGTGTTTCAAGCCTATTTCACTCCCTTGAAAGCAATGGTTCTCAATCCTGGAGTGAAGGCACTGGGCCATACTGAGCTTTAGCTGTGCCTTGTGCAATCCACCCACTATCACCCTCTTCTCCACCCATTTCACACTGCTAATGTCAGGAGACAGTGGGTGGGGGAGCAATCTTTACACCCTACGCGGTTGAACTGCACGATACTGTTATCTGGTTCAGGATATTTACAACAAACATGCAAGAGACAGATCTGCATACAGTACACCCTCTGTACCTGCAGATCAATCTCTTGCACATTTGTACTGTGGCTATTCTGAAAGCCAAACTGATTAGGTGTGCTTCCAGAACAGGATTGCAAACCATTGCTCTACATCCTCCTGAATATGTTCCTCCCAATACTTTACCGATGAGTCTGGCCAATAGCCACCCATGCCAGCAAAGTAAACACATGCAACTGAGAGATTCTGCTCCTGTCATGGTTCCCTCTTGCCCCTTATTAACAGGTTTTGCTCAGGCAGAGTGAAAGGAACCACTAGTGAGAGTAACTAGACTGCACTGAAATCTGATGATGACAATGAGCACAGTTTGGCACTACAGAAGAAAACGTCAACACTTATGACTCTCTCCAATTTCCAAAAAACTAGGAAGACTCACATGAGTGGAACAATGTGCGTCTTGGTGGTAAAAAGATCTACCAACACATGAAAGCTGTAGCCTGTTGACAGGGAGAGAGATACTGCAACTTGAAGATCAGTGTCATATACATAGAAGACAAGAGACAAGTAGCTGAATTTTAACAAAAATAAGTAACAAAGAAATGTGATTCAAAAAAAATCTTTTCTCACGTCATTCTATACTACATCCTCCTTCTGCTTAGCAGAAATTGTACGTACACAAAAATACAAATACACAGTTTTGTAGAACAGTCTGATTTTTGATATATTTATATATATTTATATGAGTGGCAGGTTAGTTCATTATATAGAGCTTTTTGCACTTTTGGCTCATATGCAACAAGGCTTATAAAGTCAGCTTTAGCTTTCATTCAGGTTTTTTAAATATATTTTATAGCTTTTTAACAATTGTTTTCGCATTTAAAAGCAGCATCTGATACGCGACAGGAGGAGTTGTGGTTACGGGCAGAATTAGGTCAAGAGATTATTTTTATTTTCGAGAATATACATTCCAGTGTGGTTGGGTGAAAGGAGATTCTGTATGTTACACTACGAGGATGCCATATTTACCCCTTGAGGTAGACTGAATCCCTAAGAGCAGGCAGAGACAGGTGCAATTTCCACCAAGGGTAAATAGTACGGAATATGAGTTGACTAAGCAGGAGGCGAAGGGTTGTCCAACTCATTCTAGAGAGCGTCTATCACCCAAATCAAATAGAACAGACAGAGATGAACCATTTACAGAACCAACCTTCAGCACCTCAGCACCTGATGGATGCAATAACTTCAGCAGAGATCCCTTGCAGTGATCCCAGCATAAGGACTGCTGGCCATTCACAGCACCGAGGATACATGTAGGCGTCACAAATGAAGAAAGAGGAAGCACATAGTTCTGAAGTGAAAACTGGGGGGGGGGGGGGGGGGGATCTTTAGCTTCCTTGCACTTGGTTTCTGTTGGCAAATTCTAAACCAGCTACACTAAACAACACAATCTTTCCCATGAAAACAATATTTCATTTGCTAATTCTAGAGAGTTCTGAACCAATAGTCACAAGTAAATATATGTGTACTAAAAGGAGCAATGCCCTTATTTTCTTGCTTGTGAAAGTTGTCTCTTCTACATACTGTGCGATATTTCAAAAGTATACATGACAAGCAGTCACCCTTATTCTCTATCAATTCCAAACGTTACTTCTAAAATATTACAGAAATTCTTTAAGCTACCATTCTATAACTGCTTTAATCCCCAGGTCATCTATGCATCTCCTTTTCATACTGGGATGTATTCTTTCTTGCCATTTTACCCTAAAAGGGTTTGACTATTTGTTAGGTGACTGTCAAAATGTTTTTAGCTATAAAAAATTTCAGTTTTTATAAATAAATTGTTTAAAATATGGCATGTATGGTAATAAATATGTGAGTCTCTGAAAACACAACAAGCAAAAGAGCATGAATTGTACTTGAATCTTCCTTTGCAGCCCTGGTGTAAGACCTCTCTTTGGAGTTTGTGAATTTATGAGTACTGCAGTGGTTTGTCTTCTAGTCAATGTAATTGTAATGCTGCTCTGGCTACAGCTACACCCACCAGAGTAGGGGAGATGTTTAAAGAATTTCAATACTAGTGTTAAAAGAACAATTTATAATTGATACTTGGTGCATATTGCCATTTGCTACATGAAACATTAACACTGAATGGATGCTGTTCTTTTAACATACATTTTTCATCAAATACAGTCAATTATTGAAGAACTATATAGCTTACAATAAAGCCTATTAAATTAGATGCAGCAGGGCACAAAGTCTAACTTGGAGTTTTCTGTTTTATAATATGCCTCACCAGTCTTCACATAAAGGGCAAATCCCATCCCGTGGAGCTGTTTTAGCCACAGAAATTGACTTTTTCATTATTGCCTACACTATATCAGGGTAAAAGTTTGTATGTATCACACTAACATATGTATTTTCACTTGGGTACTTTAAGTTTTCCCAGGTGAGGATTAACTTAGCATGGTTTAGCTTTGAAAAAAATGCATGCATGCACCAACTATAAATTTGTGCAAGTACTTTATCATGGTGTAATAATCCAAGTAAAACAGTACTTGCATACTTTGTATTTATCGCAGCAAACGCCAGGATTTGCATAAAAGTGGACAATTTTGATTATCTATTACATAATGCGGACTCAGCTGCAACTCCAAGGTCACACGAAATGCACATCTTGTATACTGAATTTTTAAGTGACAGCTTAAACTCTTTAATCAGCTTTCCTAGAAGCTGGCTGAATAACCAGACTATCGCCTATGACATCATGAATACCGGATGCGATAGGTCCAAGCAGTGGATGATACCATCAGTGACATTCTGTTCATGTAACTGCACCATGAGAAAAGGAGAGCCTTTTAAGTGTGGTCAAACAGGGTGCAAAAAGCTACAATCATTTAAGAGTGTTTCACAAATGCTACCATGGTATCCTGGGCAAACTTTCAGACTCTCCCCCTCCTCCTACCCCATTTCTTTTCCGGCTTCTAGGCCCTCCCCAACAAAATTTTAATAAACTCAACAATCATGATTAGCCTGATGTCATTCCTTCCAGAATGATCCTGTGAAAACACATAGACACCATATCTTTAAACAAACAGTTCACAGCCGAGGGTCATGGTTTTTTCAGCTGTCAGGATCTAATTCACTTTGACTGCAGCTGCTCCTTGCCGGCAACCGCCCACCCCCAGAGGTGTACCACCCTAGGTGATTGCCTAGTTTGCCTGATGGTTAAAGCCGGCCCTGAATGATAAGTGAACTACAAGGCAAATTGAACTTTCCAACAACGCTTTGCTTTCATTAATGGCTTGGTTTTGACGTGTCTTATTGCATCATCACATACTGTAACATAGAAGGGAATTATTTGTGTGTACATTCATCTTACTGGCAGTTCTTCTTGCATATATATATTTGTTAATATTTATAGTGTGATCATAAACAGCATGGACTAAATGAAAACAAAGCATTTTTGGCTTGCTAAAATTCAGAGCCCTCAATTGTACTTTTCTGGTATTTTATTTTACTTTAGATCATGCACTAAATAGTTTTTCTAAAGGCAGAAACCTGAAGTTATCCAATGCCATCTTATGGCTGACTAAACCATTTGATCAACCAGTACGGGCTTATGTAGATGTTTCTATTCTGAAACTGCACGCTAAGGGCCCTGTTTACTAAGCCGCGTTATAGGCGCGTTAGCCGTGTAAGTGCCTACAATATCCCTATAGGTTCCTACATGGTTCGTGCGCACACTAACTGTAGGCGCGTTAAAATCGCTAACACGCTTTAATAAACAGGCCCCTAAGAATGCAAGCCACCCAGGGAAAAAAAAAACAGATGAAATATGAAAACTACATTTGAAATTCATCTAAAGACAAAATACACTAGGATTTTTCTTCTCTTTAAAAATCTATAAAGCTCTGTACTTCTCATTCTAATTTTACTAATACACAAGTCTTTTCAGCAGCTCTACTAAAACATAATAACACTGAAGTTTTATGGGCTGAACTGAGAATGAAAATGGCTGTGTTCCCGCTCAACTGAAGATGAAATGAGAGGTAGGAGAAGTCTTTGATTTAAAGTCCTTTAACATTTTGCCAGAGCTACAAAAGATTCTCCTTCTCCTGGCCCTCTCCCTTCCTCCAAATCAAGTCTAACAAGTAAAGGTTTACTTGAACTAAGAGAGACTCTTCTGGAAAACATAAGTGTGTATTGCAAGGGGACCAAACAGGACTTTATTCTTTTACCTTGAGATGGGAAAGGGGAAAGAGAGGTCAAGCCTATATTTTCAGCTGATTTCACAGTTCCATTTCTTGCTTAGGCACTTTTTTAAAAATATACAAATAAATTAAATATTTCACCCTATGTTTTCAGATACAGTACGGGAAGAATCCAGGGGCCCATGTAGACAAATTCAAGGCAATTTTCAATAAAATGTTTTTTTTTCAGTGGCAACAAAGAGTTTATAGACAACTTCTGACTTTCCCTTAAAAGTAGCATTAGAACATCTCTGTTTTCACTATACAAATCCTATGTTATCTTAAAAAAATAAAGCCTCTGAAAGACAGCATACTGCACAACAAAGAGCAACTTGAAAGCACGGCTAACTCAAAGATTAAGAGCTTAAGCCTTCTCATTCTAAATTAATAAACACAAATGTTGTACGTGCTCACATAGCTACATTTTCCCCCCATTTAACTCTGTACCATCGTCTTCTCTGTTTTCAGATTGGCTGACAGTGGAATTTTCTGTAAGGATAAGGCTCCGCCTTTCTCTCAATAGCCAATGCTAAAACTAGCTTTATTTACCTGCACTGTGAGAAAGCACCAGCTGAATAGTCTATTTAGGAACAAAGTTAGAAATTATGTCATGTTGTCATCTTGAGAGGCTAAGACACTGTTGGGCTAAGACCCTTCCCCCCATTAAATCTATGGACATGTAGTCCTGTTTTTCATTAAAAGAAAAATCAAGCAAATACTCCCTTCTCCATCACCCACCCACATATACAATGGGGCAAAATCCATACTATCCTATGGATGACATGGTACCAGTTGACAGCCCAGTTCAGAAATGACACCCACCAGATTTAGGGCTCCTTTTACTAAGGGGCAGAAAGCCAAACACGGGCTTACCATTAGCTATAATGGAAGTACTGCCAGGCTACTGTTGCAGCCCGGCAGGCCTTCCCACCCCTACCGCACCATCATTTCCAGCGCTACAAAAATGTTTTGCCCCCTTCCTGCCCCCCCCCCCCCCATATGATCGCGTAGCAAGTGCTTTACTTGCCGCCCGGCCATTTCCTGCAGGAAAGTGAGACTTTCCCTTTTACCAGCTGCAGTAAAAGGGGGCCTCCACACGTCGGCCCCCTTTTGACGCAGCTTGGTAAAAGGGGCTCTTAATGAGAGAAAGCTCTTACAGAATACAGCCCTTCATATGAAGATATAAATTATGCTTCATGCATAAAACACTAAAAATCAGAAACATTTCAGTTCTATAGTATTGTGAGATTCCCGATCGTGGATTTTCAGAACAATTTCATTATGTTCTAACAATGGTATACAGTGATTGCAGATGGTGCCCAGCTTTATCTCCAGCTCAGGTATCTGGAGAATATTGAAAATGACATCTATAGTCAGATACGATCAGAGACCTAACGGTGGCCTAGACATCTATTAATGTTTCATTCAGTCTACTTCAGATATAAAACTTGCTAAACTGTAATTTTTAGAGTCTATGTCCAGGGGTAAAGCTGCTGGATTTCAGTAAGTATCGAGAAACCTTGCATATAGAGATAGGTTATTAGTAGGTATCCTGATGTTCTAACCCTCCCCCCTTTTTCTGTGATTTGACAATCAGTATGTGATGGCCATACTTCAGTAGCCTCAGTATTGGTTAGTTTCTAAAACGTGGGAGCACTGTTTGAGCCAGATGCTCCTCTGTATGAACCACGTTGCAGAATTTCAAAGTAGTAAGTTAGCCATAAATTGTTTTCTCGGCACAGCAGCTGAATAATTGCGGAATACATCTTTGGTAGCCAGAAGATTTTCAGATGATTATGGTATTAGATTAAGGGGTAATTTGATGAAGCTTTTCCAATATGAAGATTCTGTTTTACAAGGAGAAAAGAGCTTTAATAAAATTGTGTGACTACTGAAAGTGGACACTGCTTTTATGTGATCTGTGTGTATGTGTTCCCAGGGCATAGTTTGGGCAGAGCGGAGATTTGTATGCATGTACTTTAAAATACTTGACTACACGCACACATTGACACCTTCTTTGAAGCAGGTATAAATTTGGGTGCTGACGTTTCTATCCTATCGGGGCTGATACTGGGAGCCTATGCTGCCTTTATAAAAGGGCTCCTTTCCCTCAGGCATCCTGTTACAAAATTAGGATCTTAAAGGTTATAATCCTGGCTACCTGACAGAAATCCCTATGGGATTTTAACTCAGGTTGTGGATGCAGTAAGGAAGTGATGAACCGACTGCACCATGAGGCCTCATCAAGTAGTTTAGCATTTATATCTTAACAGATGTTTGATCTGATTCTCAGATCCATGCATACAATGCTTCTAACAGAATATTAGACTTTGCCTGCATAGAAAAGCACGTGATGCCTCTCTTCTCTCCTCACAGATATTATCAGAAAGTCATTATACGCAAATTCTAAAGAAAGGGAAATGAAAACATTCCTCCTGAGTGTAGCTTTTTCCTTTAACCTTTGCATGTGTAAAGATGTAATTGGACAAAGAATGTGTTGGGTTAGACTTGCTTAATATGTACTTCTTTTACCAAATGTTTGGATACATGTAATCCCAAACTATGGATTTCAGAAAGGACATATAAACTGGAATTGAGAAGTCCAGGTCAGGGCATCTCAAGTTCTTTTAGTACTTTATAAGAGGATCTGCTCATGCAGAGCCTATTCTAAAATTCATCCAATAAGTGATGGTTACATGTGGCGGAAGCATCCATTTAAAAAACCTAAACATCTAAAATATCAATGGGTTAACATAGGCCCACAAACATGTGTTATGAAACGGTTATGTATGGCTGCATAAACATGTATGTTGTGGTTGCATAAACATTTGAGTTATGAAATGGTTATGTGTGGCTGCATAAACGTCTGTCAGCTATTTTAAAAATAAACATTTCTTTCCTGAAGCTGTCACAGAGCTTGGTATCCCTCGCCAGCACTGTTTCCTCTAAGCTGAGCGGAAGTTCGCCAACAGCATTGCTACCAGTAGAGGGTGGTGTTTCAATTTATTCCCTGGAGTTCTGCAGAACTTGTCTGTCCCTCACTATTAACAATAGCAATATTACACTTATACCATTAAATCCCAAAGTTTAGTCCAGTGCAATTTGCAAAAGCAAAATAAGCATAAAATACAATAAGTATATAATATAGCAGAAATACAATCATAGCAAAATAAAAAAATAGCATCAAATAGAATAGTAAAGTTAAGAAAATGACCAAATTAAGGACTATCAAATAAGAAAGTCTTCAATTTCTTGAAAAAAACAATTGGATTCTAATCTGATCATATTAGGCAGAAGATTCAAAAAAGGAATCAGAGACTGAAAATAAAATATTAAAAATTCTGATGAAAAGAATGTCTCAGCAAAGGAATCTCTCTTACCTCCTAGGAGCTTGTCTAGTCTCTCTCAACTGTTGTGTGCTTGCTTGAATTACGCTTTCCTATCCAGTACAGTAGTTCTCTTTTCTCTCTATGATTATATGTTTCTTTGATTTTTTGATTATTGTACACCGCTTTGATGCAAGTTAGCAAAGGTGGTATAGAAAGTCTGAATAAATAAATTAAAAAATAAAATCCTTATTAAATTAATAACCGATTCCGACGTAAGGCCATAAACTGTCTGGAATACCTGACCAGCTAACTTTAAAAAATTTGCTTTTGTATGGTAAGCCAATGCAGTTTAGCCACAAAAGGTGCAACAATGTCAAATTTCTTGATTTTGTACATCAAGCGGTTCGAGGCGTTTTGAATTAGCTGAAGCTTATTCAAGAGTCTTTTAGACAGACCTAAATAAAACACATTACACCATATGCATGTTTTAGAGTCTTATAGGTATATAACCCATCTTGGTAAAATTAGGATTTAAAGATGTTTATGTAACATAAATGCCTACCAGAACAATGATTCTAAAATAAGCACCACTGGGGATTATTTTAGAAATCTTATTTGCAATTTCCAATTGAAATAACAGCATTTACATGCAGATATGGCACACGTGCATATAAGCAGATTTCAGAAAGATGCTATTCAAACATGGAGATCCACACACTATGTAGAAAATTCAAGGAGACCTGATTTGGGTGGGACGAAAATCTATTCCCCATTTCACAAAAGGATAACGCATGTATGGGGAAAAAGTTCCACATCAGCTTTTATATTTG
>NW_021963916.1:0-46607 GCF_901765095.1 Microcaecilia unicolor
AGCCACATAGGTGCCTACATGCGCGAACACGTGCCAAATTGGAGCTATCGCCCAGTTACCGCATGGCCTTTTCGGTAATTTTAATTTGGCTCACGACTGAAAAATTTTTTTATTTTCTGGCACACATAATGGACGCGCGCCAAGTGGCATTTAATGTGCATAGGTCATTACTGCCCAGATTCATTACCGCTAGGTCTATGACTGGCGGTAAGTTCTCCGACCCAAAATGGACCCGCAGCAATTTGATTCTGCCGCACATCCATTTTCGGCAAAAAAGGGCCTTTTTTACAGGCACGCTCAAAAATGGATCGGCGCACGCCCAAAACCTGCGCCTACACTACTGCAAGCCATTTTTCAGCGCACCTTTGCAAAAGGACCCCTTAGGGAAGGAGAGAACACAAGGAAAGGGAAGGTGCATAGCACAACAATATATTCCTGAAGACAAAGGGGATGAGATTTGACATTAAATACAATACAGGTAATTATCTTATACCTGAGGCAATAGGGGTTTAAGTGGCTTGCTCAGAGTCACAAGGAGCTGCAACAGGAACCAAACCCAG
Source organism: Microcaecilia unicolor (assembly GCF_901765095.1). NCBI lineage: Eukaryota > Metazoa > Chordata > Amphibia > Gymnophiona > Siphonopidae > Microcaecilia > Microcaecilia unicolor. Next base: position 561 of record NW_021963916.1, read on the forward strand.
TTCCCCAGGTTCTCAGCCTACTGCACTATTAGGCTATGGAGACACAGAAGCAAAGTCAATGGCATGCACCGTGGGGTCAGGCTGTCAATGGAATTTTCCCTTTATGTGATAGTCTAAGCAGAGATTACCAAATAAGGGACAATGTCCCTTATCTGGTAGACTGACACTATGCAGTGCAACTCATGATGCATGGCATGGGACCAGTATCTGCCATTTTGGAAGATAGTGGTGCTGAGGCAGGAGCAAGTGGGCATCATCCCTGCCTCTTCTTCAAGATACACTAGATTGTTTGAGGGACCGGGGAGGGGAGGGGGTACCATGAGACACCAGGGCCATTTGCTTGAGAAGGGGTTGGGCGATCAGAGTCACGGGGGTGGGGTATTGGAGATCGGGTCATTTGTTTGAGGAGGGATTGAGTGATCATTGTAAGCTCTTTGAGCAGGGACTGTCTTTCTTCTATGTTTGTGCAGCGCTGCGTACGCCTTGTAGCGCTATAGAAATGCTAAATAGTAGTAGTAGTAGTAGTAGAGTCACAAGGGGCGGGGGGTCAGGCTTTTTGATAAGGGGAAAGGGTATAGGCAGCCCTCACCTAGTAGTGGGCTTTTCTGAGGTATCTTACTTCTTGTCATGCACACATGTCCAGGCAAGTTGTGTGCAGTACAGATTTGTATATATTAGCAGCCTGCATTGGCACAGATATTTGTTAAGTTTTCACTAAAACCATGGCTTCAAAAATGCAGCTTTCTGCATCAACGCTCACAGGAACCAATGCAGAAAGCTACTAAATACAGAAACATACCACTAACGAGGCATCTGCAAGGATGTTACTGGGCACACAATGCAGAAGGGGGTTCAACGGACTGGACTGGGCTAAAGTCTGGAACGGGTGATAGTCCATAGCAGCCACCGGTTCTGGCCACCAGAGGGCGAGGTGAGCACAGACGTAACACAAAGATGGTGACGGAACAGGCGGCTTTTACTGTGCCAGTGGGAGAATGCATCCAGGAGATTACCTGTTCAGGATTGGCTGCACTGACAGACAGCCTAAACAAACTGCAATCAGCAACTGATGAGTTAAATGAAAAGTGTGCCTCAAACTGCAGGAGACTTTTGGAGATGGAACAGCGGCACATGGCGGAACAGTTGTCTGAGATCCGCAAGGAGACTTCAGAGTTCAAGCCAAACTAAACTCTGGAATTCGTTGCCGGAGAACATGGTGAAGGCGGTTAGCTTAGCAGAGTTTAAAAAGGGGTTAGACGGTTTCCTAAAGGACAAGTCCATAAACCACTACTAAATGGACTTGGGAAAAATCCACAATTCCAAGAATAACATGTATAGAATGTTTGTATGTTTGGGAAGCTTGCCAGGTGCCCTTAGCCTGGATTGGCCGCTGTCGTGGACAGGATGCTGGGCTCGATGGACCCTTGGTCTTTTCCCAGTGTGGCATTACTTATGTAAACTGGAAGACCAAGAGAACCAGCATAGGAGGAACAACTTGCGCTTGGTCGGGCTACCTGAGGCAGTGAAAGATGCTGATCTAAGATTGATCAGGCTACCTGAGGCGATGAAACTGCACTAACCACTAGGCTACTCCTCCACTGCCATGTTTAACATAATTGTTAATATGTGCTAACTGCTAACATACTCCATTAACTCTTAACAAGCTGCATCAAATCTTCAACACAGTGCTATGCTCTTGATGTGTGTTAAAAGCCATGTTAAACAACTAACATAACTTATGGTTATAGTTTATGATTTATTTAGAGTTTCTATACCACTTCCTTTGACCTACAGATCTAAGCAGTTTACAATCTAAAATCATCTTAAGAGAGGAAGTCCAATTGTAATAGGAGAGAAATGCATTCATTCAAAATTAATCATAGCAGTTTGACAGTAAATAGGTCTTTTAAAATAAGAATGAAGTGGAAAAAGAGCCATCTAAAAATATGGGAGAGTAGGACTTATTATAAAGCTTTCTACACATATGAAGCCTCTTTTACCATGGAAAGTGCTTCAAAACAATTGTGCAACTGGCATGGTTTCAATATGCATCTCTTCACCATTTGCTAATAGGAATTTCCATGTCAGGTGTTTAACACAGCAATTAGCAGATTGATTTTTGAAAGAACCACAAATGCCTAATGCCACTCAACCTCAGTGTCACTGATGTGCACACCAGGAAGTCCAGTCAACTATCCTACTGCATCAGTACAAGCTGTCATCTTCCTGGATACAGAGAATACTGGCAAGTTCCAGGGCTGTGCTGCACCACTCCTTATACTAATGATGTTGTCATTGGAAAAGCCCTGTTCTCTGCCTCCACCTGCTAGAAAGTGACATAAATCTGTCCAGACTTTCTAGCAAGATTATAAGGAATCATTCATGTTAGTGCAGTTTGCTGGCTTGAAAGTAAATCCATATGTAGGTCAATACCATATATTTGTATGAAAAATATACTAAATTAGCTCGTTTTCTAACTTCTCTTTAAGTATATTTTATGTGCTAAAAGCCTTACTACCTGGGGAAATAACTTCAGCGGTGCTGAAGGCATGCACTAAGCACAGCTTTATATTTACTATTACACTTTTATACCTTCTGTTACAATGTTCACAAACAAAGATATTAAAGATAAAATTGAGGCTTCAAAGAACTATTTGCACAGTACTCCAGAATACTTAAGAGAATCTGATCCGAATGAATAGATACTTTGAAACAGTTTCTCTCACAACTTTTTCCAATAGAATCAAACTGAGTTTCATTATTATTTTGTCATTCTAATTACATGTGCAAGTCCATAAACCACTACTAAATGGACTTGGGAAAAATCCACAATTCCAGGAATAACATGTATAGAATGGTTTGTATGTTTGGGAAGCGTGCCAGGTGTCCTTGGCCTGGATTGGCCGCTGTCATGGACAGGATGCTGGGCTCGATTGTCTTTTCCCAGTGTGGCATTACTTATGTAAACTGGAAGACCAAGAGAACCAGCATAGGAGGAACAACTTGCGCTTGGTCGGCTACCTGAGGCGATGAAAGATGCTGATGGTTTGTGTTTTGGGGTCTGTGAGTGCTTTCTAGGAACTGTGGGATCCCTGGGAGTGTGGCCCCAGTGTCTTAGAAATCACCTGGGAATAACTTGAGAGTGGGAGACTAGCTCAGAGGCAAGCAGGACCCAGTCAGTGGGTCCTGCCCTATTCACCCCCATCCCTCACCACCCTCACCATCTCTCTTGTCCCCCTCCTCCTTCCTAGCCCTTAATCTCCAACACCTCCTTCCTACCATTAACCCTTCACCATTCCTCCTAAGTGCACCCCGTATTCGTCGCCCGACCTCCCCCACCCTCCTCCGCACTCTCTTGCTCCTCCTCCTGCTATCCGCGGGAGACATTAATCCTAATCCAGGCCCCCCTCATCCCGTGCTTTTTTGTAGAAAAAAAGGTGCCGGTACTGATTGTGGGCGGAGTCACCACATATGACCCCATCCCTATTAATAGCCACACCCCTTATACCAGCCATAGCGCATATAAACATAGTAACATGGTAGATGACAGCAGAAAAAGACCTGCACGGGTCCATCCAGTCTGCCCAACAAGATAACTCATATGTGCTACTTTTTGTGTATACCCTCTTTGATTTGTACCTGTGCTCTTCAGGGCACAGGACCGTGACATCATTAAAAATATTATACTAGTATAGGAGAAAAAAATAATGTGATTTTTTTTCATTATAAATAATTTCTGTAAGCTGTTACAGTTCCAGTATATCCCAGTGCAAAATAAGACAGCAGATGTAAATTCTCAAATTGGACATATTCCAGACACTAAAATGAAAATAAAATGATTTTTTCTACCTTTGTTGTCTGGTGACTTTGTTTTTCTGATCATGCTGGCTCAGTATCTGATTCTGCTGCTATCTGTCCTCTTAACTCCGTTTCCAGGGCTTCCTTCCATTTAGTTCTTTACTTTTCGCCTTTCTTCTTCATTTCTTGCCCTACATCCGTATGTAAAAGCTGGGTCCTCCGCAGACTTGACTGTCCAGTGGATCCAGCTTCTGCCTATTTTCTACATCCATGTGCAGATTTTCTCCTCTCTTCCTTTTCCCTCATCTCATCTCCTTCCTCACTCTCTTCCCTCGCCTCCATCCATGTCAGCATTTCTTTTCTCCCCCTGCCTTCCACTCCATCCACCCATGTCCAGCAACCCTCCTCTCCCCCTGCCCCCCTCCAGCCACCCATGCCATGCCCAGGTGATTCTCCTCCCTCCCCTGCCCATGTCCAGCATGTATCCTCTCCCCCTGCCCTCCTCTCCACGTCCAGCACCTTCTTCTCTCCCCTCCCCTCCATGCCCAGCATGTCGCCTCCCTCCCCTGCCCTCCCCTCATCCATGTCCAGCAATTCTCCTCTCTCACCTGCCCATGTCCAGCATGTCTCCTCTCCCCTGCCCTCCCCTCCATGTCCAGCGATTCTGCCCTCCCCCTGCCCTCCCTTCATCCATGCCCAGCAATTCTCCTCCCTCCCTGCCCATCGCCAGCATGTCTCCTCTACCCCATGCCCTCCCCTCCATGTCCAGCATTTCTCTCTCCCCTCCCCTGCCCTCCATGCCCAGCATGTCACCTCCCTCCCCTCATCCATGCCCAGCAATTCTCCTCTCTCCCCTGCCCTGCATGTCCGACATGTCCCTCTCTCCCCTGCCCTCCCCTGCCCTCCATGCCAGCAATTCTCTCTCCCCTGCCCTGCATGTCCGACATGTCCCCTCTCTCCCCTGCCCTCCCCTCTCCAAATCGCGACGAACCGGCCGGCGGTGAAGACAGCAGTATTCACTGACGAAGGCACGCAGAAGACGCAGGGCGCGCGCAAGCAGGTTCGTCTTCTCCTCTGATCTCGCGTTGCTTCCTCTCAGTGCGTCCCGCCCTCGAAGGCTGAGAGGGAGGCAACGCGAGATCAGAGGAGAAGACGAACCTGCTTGCGCTGCGCCCTGCGTTTTCTGCGTGCCTGCATCAGTGAGTACCACTGTCTTCACCGCCGGTCGGTTCGTTGCGACTTGGAGAGGGGAGGGTAGGGGAGAGAGGGGACATGTCGGACATGCAGGGCAGGGGAGAGAGAGTTGCTGGCATGGAGGGGAGGGCAGGGGAGAGAGGGGAATCGTGACCGGAAAAATTAAATGGACGGGAGCGGGACCTGAAAAAAAAGGTGCCGGTACGCCGTACCGCCACGTACCGGCACAAAAAAAGCACTGCCCTCACTTATCCTCCTCCTATCCATGCAAACGATTCCGTGATGTCTCCAACCTCGTCTCTATTCCCCTTCTCCCCCCTCTTCCCTCCCCTTCTCATGCGCCTTGTGAATGCCCACTCGATCTGCAACAAACTGCCCTCACCCACGATCTCTTCATTTCTCGTTTCTCTCCAACTGCTGCCCTAACGAAACCTGGCTCTCCCATGACGACTCTGCCTCAGTCGCGGCCCTTTGTCATGGAGGTTATCTCTTCTCCCACACTCCCCGCCCAGATGGCCGCAGTGGAGGCGTCGGGCTACTTCTCTCTCGCCCTCCTGTAGTTTCCAACCCCTCCTCCTACCGCAGTCTCACTGCTTCTCGTCCTTTGAAGCTCACTCCATCCGGCTATTCTACCCATTACCACTCAGAGTTGCAGTCATCTATCGCCCCCCCCTGATAAGCCCCTCTCTTCATTCCTTACTGACTTCGACGCCTGGCTCACCGTCTTTCTTGATCCCGCATCTGCCATCCCTCATTCCTGGTGATTTTAACATTCACGTTGACAACCCATCAACTCCTACGTTTCTAAATTCCTCACTCTGATATCCTCCGACTATGCTCTACCACCCCTACTCACCGTGATCGCCATTGCCTCGACCTCGTTCTCTTCTCTTCCTGCTCACCTTCCAATTTCTGCACCTCAGTCCTTCCTATTTCAGATCATCACCTAATCACCCTCACTCTTCATCACCCTCCCCCTCAACCTCGCCCAACTATAACCACTGCCTTCAGGAATCTCCAAGCTGTCGACCCACCCTACCCTATCCTCTCACATCTCCACTCTCTTCCCTTCCATCTCGTCTTCTGAATCTGTCGACACGGCTGTCTCTACCTACAATGAAATTCTCTCCACTGCTCTGGGATACCCTAGCACCATCTGTCTCTCCGCCCCACTAAGCGCATTAATCCTCAGCCCTGGTTAACCCCTTGCATCCGTTACCTTCGCTCCTGCACCCGCTCTGCTGAACGACTCTGGAGGAAATCTCGCACCCTGTCAGACTTCACCCATTTCAAATTCATGCTATCCTCCTTCCAGTCCTCCCTATTCCTTGCCAACCAGGAATATTATGTCTCAATTAACCAATTCTCTTGGCTCCAACCCTCGTCGCCTCTTCGCCACCCTCAACTCCCTACTTAAAGTACCCTCCGCTCCCACCCCCCCCCTCATCTCTCCTCAAACACTAGCTGACTACTTCCGCGATAAAGTGCAGAAGATAAACCGTGAATTCACTTCCAGCCTTCTCCTCCCTGTGACTTCTTAACCCACTCCCTCAACCAACCTAACCTGGCCTCCTTCTCCTCCTTCCCTGAGATCACCGAAGAGGAAACTGCTCGCCTTCTTTCTTCCTCTAAGCGCACCACCTGTTCCTCTGATCCCATTCCCACCAATCTGCTTACCAACATCTCTCCTACAGTTAACCCCTCAATCTGTCACATCCTCAACCTCTCTCTCTCCACTGCCACTGTCCCTGACACCTTCAAGCACGCTGTAGTCACACCACTTCTCAAAAAACCATCACTTGACCCCACCTGTCCTCCAACTACCGCCCCATCTCTCTTCTACCCTTCCTCTCCAATTACTTGAACGTGCTGTCCACAGCCGCTGCCTTGACTTCCTCTCCTCTCAGGCCGTCCTCGACCCGCTTCAATCCGGCTTTCGCCCACTACACTCAACAGAAACAGCACTCTCTAAGTCTGCAATGACCTGTTTCTGCCAATCCAAAGGTCACTATTCCATCCTCATCCTCCTCGACCTATCTGCCGCCTTTGACACCGTCAATCATAATTTACTTCTTGACACACTGTCCTCATTTGGGTTCCAGGGCTCCGTCCTCTCCTGGTTCTCCTCGTATCTTTCCCAACACACCTTCAGAGTATTTTCTAATGGCTCTTCTTCCACCCCCGTCCCGCTCTCTGTTGGGGTCCCTCAAGGATCTGTCCTTGGGACCGCTTCTTTTCTCGATATACACCTCTTCCCTGGGCTCGTTGATCTCATCACATGGTTTCCAGTACCATCTCTATGCTGATGATACTCAGCTTTACCTCTCCACTCCCGACATCACAGTTGAAACCCAGGTCACAGTTTCGGCCTGCCTTTCAGACATCGCTGCCTGGATGTCCAACCGGCACTGAAACTGAACATGGCAAAGACTGAGCTCCTTGTCTTTCCACCCAAACCCTCTTCTCCTCTTCCCCCATTTTCTGTCTCTGTTGACAACACCCTCATCCTCCCCGTCTCTTCAGCCCGCAATCTCGGAGTCATTTTTGACTCCTCCCTCTCCTTCTTTGCTCATATCCAGCAGACAGCTAAGACCTGTCGCTTCTTCCTCTATAATATTAGCAAAATTCGCCCATTCCTCTCTGAACAGACCACCTGAACCCTTCGTCCACTTGCTCGTTACCTCTCGTCTTGACTATTGCAACCTTCTCCTCGCTGGCCTCCCGCTTAGCCACCTATCCCCCTTTCAATCTGTCCAAAATTCCGCCGCACGTCTTATCTACCGCGGTGAACCGATACTCTCATATCACCCCTCTCCTCAAGTTGCTTCACTGGCTCCCGATCCGCTACCGTATACAGTTCAGCTTCTCCTATTGACCTTCAAGTGCACTCAATCTGCAGCCCTCCATTACCTCTCTACCCTCCTCTCCCCATATATGTTCCCACTCGTAACCTCCGCTCTCAGGACAAATCACTCCTTTCTGTACCCTTCTCCACCACCGCTAACTCCAGACTCCGCCCCTTCTTCCTCGCATCACCTTATGCCTGGAACAGACTTCCTGAGCCCGTACGCCATGCGCCCTCCCTGCCCATTTTCAAGTCCTTACTCAAGGCCCATCTCTTCTCCCTTGCTTTTGGTGCCTAACCACCTTCCCATTCCTGATACCTACACTGACTACATAGTTTTTACCTTTAGATTGTAAGCTCTCTTGAGCAGGGACTGTCCTTCCCCATGTTTAAACTTGTACAGCGCTGCGTAACCCTGGCAGCGCTATAGAAATGCTAAGTAGTAGTAGTTAGTGAAATTAAGCTTGCGTGGAGGAGGCGGCAGGGTAGGCAGCGCGGCAGCGGAATATTTGCAGCAGGAAAGCTTCTTGCTGGCAAGACTTGGTGACCTCCACAAGTCAAACCAGCAGACTTTGGGGGCCCAAACCCAAATTGGGGGGGGGGGGGGGCAAGGCCACCCATAGCTATACCACTGGCATAGGATGTTCCTGGGTGGGGACTTCAACATCACAGCAGACCCCACTATTGAGTGTAAACCTCCTATGATACTAAGGGGGTTAATTATTTGGCCTAACATCTTGAGTTTATAAATACCTGGAGGACTCTGCATCCTCATAAGCAGGATTACACCTTTATTCTAATGCACATGTCTATGCAAGATTAGATTTATATATTATAGATCAGAGTCTGTTTTCAAAAGTACAAAGAATCGAGGAACCACACATCTATGGTCTTGGATCATTTCCTGGTGAGTTTGTCTTTGAATCTCACTACAAAACAACAAGTTGTCTTGATGCATGGAACCTCATCTTTATAATGATCAAGATTTTAGGATTTTTTTCACAAGCCAAATGGCTCGATTACTGTACATAATGATACCCATATGTGGACACAATTGGTTTTTGGAATGCCTCTAAGGCGGTGCTCAGGGATCACACATCATCTCTTTTGTTTCTCATCAAAAACAGAAAAGGGAGAGGTTAACTGCTTAGTTTGATCTAACAACTCCAGGCATTCATATGTACTCACCTCAGGACTTTAGATGCTGACACTAAATTGGCCTATCAAGACATCTGGAGGAAAATAAAGGCCCTATTAAATACATGATCACTAGCCTTCAAATCTGGAGATCATTCTCACCCTGTCAAAATCGGTTTAGTTCTTGTTTAATCAGTAAGAATAAATCCTGTGGTAAATCTCTATTTATCATAATCTTTTCCCAAAAATATCTCTTCTTCTCTTGTATTTTAGCTGTTTTATATAATGTAATTTATTTTGTCAGGCTTTGACTCTTCAGTATTAGATCCCACTCAAAAATGTCCCATTGTCTACATTTATTTTTCATAGCTTTCAATTAACCTGCAATGGGCTGAGAACCTGGGGAACAGGGTTCGATTCCCAACTGCAGCTCCCAGTGAACCTGGACAAGTCACTTAACCCCCATTGCCCTAGGTAAATAATTTAGATTGTGAGCCCACTAGGGACAGAAAAAGTACCTGCAATTAGTATATGTAAACTGATTGGTTTCACTCACAGAAAGGCAGTATATCAAATCCATGATCTTTTATCATTTATATCGAGGGAAATGTTCTCTCTCTCTAGAAGATCATCGTCAAGATAAAACTTATTGCCAAACCTGCACTAGATCTTGATAACATCGTAAGTGTTGCCATACAAGCCCAGTATCCTGTTTCCAACAATAGCCAATCCAAGTCACAAGTACCTAGCACAATCTCAGAACAGTAAAGGAGACTTTATGCTACTTGTCCTACGAATAACCAGTGGATTTTCCAAACTCCATTTTAATATTAGCTTATAGACTTTTAGGAAAGTATCCAAAGCTTTTTTTTAAAACCCTAAGCTAACTGCTTTTTTACCACATTCTCTGGCAACAAATTCCAAAGTTTAATTACACGTGAACAAAGAAATATTTTCTGTGGTTTGTTTTACATTTACAACTTAGTATTTTTGGGAAACAATAAACAAGAGATTCACGTCTACCTGTTCCACTCCACTCAATATTTTATAGACCTCTATCATATCTACTCTCAGTCATCTCTTTTCTAAGCTGAAGAGCCCTAGCTGCTTTAGCTTTTCCTAATAGGGAAGTCATCCCATCCCCTTTATCATTTTTGTCGTCTTTCTCTGAACCTTTTCTAATTCCACTATAATTTTTTTTGCACACGGTATTCGATGGTGAGGTCGCACCATGGAGCAATATAATGGCATTACAACATTCTAGTTGCTTTATTAGACGCCGATGCACACTGAGAAGAGGGTTTCATTGTATCATCAACGATGACACCTAGATCCTTTTCCTGGGCAGTGACTAATGTGGAACCTTGCATCACATAGCTACAGTTTGGGCTCATCTTTCCCACATGTATCACTTTGCACTTGCTCACATTACCAGTAAAAACAGGAAAATTGGAGAACAAAACAAATTCAGGCATACAAAAAAAGTCTCTAGATAAAGTGCAAAGAAAATGTCAGAATTTTAACTCATCAAAAATGGAAAACTCATCCACAAATATTCATATGGTAAATGAGATAATATTCAACATTTCCATTTTCATGAATACAATTCTGACAATTCTTTGCACTTTATCTGGAGACATGTTTGTATGCATGGATTTGCTCACATAAACATCATCTCCCATTTAGATGCCCAATCTCCCAGCCTCGTAAGGTCCTCTTTGCAATTTTTCACAATCCTCTTGCAATTTAACAACTTTGCATCATCAGTAGTTATTCCCATTTCTAGATTTATATATATATATAGATATATATATATATATATATATATATATATATATATAGAGAGAGAGAGAGAGAGAGAGAGAGAGAGATGAGAGAGAGAGAGAGAGAGAGAGAGATAGATAGATAGATAGATAGATAGATAGATAGATAGATAGATAGATAGATAGATATAGCATAGACCCCTGGGGAACCCAACTATCTACTCTTCTGAATTGAGAGTACTGACCACTTAACCTTACTCTCTGTTTTCTATCTTTTAACCAGTTTTTAATATACAATATGACAATACATTCTATCCCATAACCAGTGGCGTACCAAGGGGGGGGCGGTCCACCCCGGGTGCATGCCGCTGGGGGGTGCCACGGCGTGCGCCTGTGGGCTCTGAGTTCGCTACGTTAACTTCGCTGGTTCGCTGCAGCTCGCTCCCTCTGCCCCGGAACAGGTTTGTTTTTATGTACCCCTCTCTAGATCTCCGTTGGACCCGTGCCCACGGAGGTGAAGAGAGGGTTTCAGAAGGCTCATTCTAAGTCTGTTAAATGAGATCACGGTTTTCTGACTCCTAGCACCTAAGTGCATCTTTGTGTATGTACGCTCCCACATTATGGGTAATTGGGTAGGAGTTTCCCTACTTAAGTGGATATCATAGAGAATGATTTTGTCTGTGTAGGTGTATTCAGTGAAATAAATATGTAGCCAGGAAATGGATACCGACAAGAGGGATAAGTGGTGATAATGATTTTAATTCTTACCCAATACAAGTCAATCAATCTGGCACGCTCATCAGTCTAAGTCTCAGGTTGACTGACCGTAGTTCTGCCCTCTGGGTAGAGTGGGGAAAAGTTCCAAACTCCGCCTAAATTGGCAGATCTTAAATACCCTCTCCTTGCCCATTAAACCTAATGGACACACATTTTTTTCATATGTGAATCATATTTTCTGACAGCTTAGCTCAACCGCAGATCGGAAGCCCATCTCACCCTCCCTTTTACCTATTTCACAACAACTGTCACATCCTGAGTTGTAAACAACTTTTCTAAGACACAGAGACAAGTATTCATATCTCATGAACAGGACTCCATCTTACAAAACCAGACTCCATTTTATTAACCTAACTCCTTACTATTCCAGCCATTTATTCCTCACCTTGGCCCTTAGACTGTATGTGGATGTCACACCAGATTCTGGTAAGGTTTGCCAACCGGTCCTGCTTGGGCAAGTACTCAGCTGCAAAGCCATCATCAGATTTCTGGCCTAGTCAGTGCTTCTTAGCAGCCTAGGCTATAGTGCTCGGCCCACCGCTATTCCAGTGGAGGGGTCTCAAGTTGTAACACATATTAACAGGTTACGACAGGTCATGTGAAATATAGGCACCAGCGCTGTCGGAAGTCCATTTAGGGGAGCGGTCGCTCCCCTGGAGACCCACCTAGCTACGCCTCTGATCTTCAGAGATACGGCCTCTACCAGAACCGTATAAAGACAGGAGCTCTAGAGACCAAAGCCAGCTGATGCTACCATCTGACTTTTTTTTTATTTTTATTTTATTTAAATTTTCCAATATATCACCACATAAAGTGAATATGCAATCGGCATTATTTAACATTAGGAAACAAAAATGATAAGTATATATCTTTACAGCCCATTTGTCCACAAGTTAAAGAAATTTGATTCCAAGATTAAGGAAATTAAAAAAGAAAAAAAAATACAAAAATTATAATCAATAGATGCTTCCTCTGGTTCAGACCCCAGCCTGCTAAATTAGGAAAGGTTTACTATATTCACATCAACTCTTGCATCAATAAACTCTTTCAACTGTTTTGGATCTACAAACTGAAAATGTTTACCCTCAAGCATCACATTACAAAAACAAGAAAATCGCAAAACAAAATTTGCTCCCAATGCCACCACCCTGGGGCGAAGTTCCAAAAGGCCCTTCGTCTCATCTGTGTAGGCCGTGAGAGATCTGGAAAGATACGGACCTTTGAGCCCAAAAAACAGATTTTCTAAGTGTCTCAACGAAAGTCGTAGTACGGCATTCCTATCAGGCTCCAATGCGAAAGTGGCAAGCAGAGTTAACCTCTGAGTAACTATTCTAATGAGCTTTCTAGGAATGAGGTAAGATTCATTCCCTCCCCTATTACGGGGGGATTTCCCACCACCACTCCAGTACTCCCGATGTAATAAGCCCGTGTGATGGGAGTCCTTGTCCATCCCCAGGATGTCCACCAAATATTTTTTAACCATCTCCAAAGGAGAAATTAACGGCGATTTGGGAAAATTAAGAAACCTAAGGTTAAGCCTTTTAGTCTGATTTTCAAGGTATTCAAGTCGTTTATGTAGGAAATTATTGTCTTTAACCAAAGCTGTTTCTATAGATCCCATTTCTTGAATTTTGATATCCACACGTTCCAATTTCTGGGTTTGCTGTGCAGTCACTTGTGCTTGAAGCAGGGCAGCCTCAGAAAGAATTTCAATATCAGAAGAATTCTGCTTTAAAGTAGTTTACATAGAGGTTTGGATATTGTAAACCATATCCCATAGTGACTCCAGCATCACAATTGCTGGTCTAATCACTCCACTAGCCACAGGAGGAGATTGAGGTAGACTATCAGCCCGAGCTAACTTGGAAACAATAGCTTGAGGCAATACCTTTGAAGCCTGTTGTAGTAATGTTTCCCGAAGTTGAGAATCTATCTCGGTTGCTGCAGTCACACCCTCAGACAGGACCAGCTGAGCCACTTCGGCGTCTGTCTCTGTTTGAACAGCCAGCAACTCTCTTCCAGGCTGGGGAGGTGCAATTTGCTCCACAGGGCTCAAGGAAGCCCCGTTTCCACTCTCAATCGACTCCAAAGGGCCGAGAGCTGCAGTGGGGGTCGAAGTTCCCTGAGGATCCGGTTGCTGCCTGGGAAATTGCAGGGTTGTTGTTTCATCGTTGAGGAGGTCACAGGAACCAAGGGAAATTCCTTTACCTTCCCCCTCCACTTCCCCATGATTAACGAGGCTACAGAGGCACCGAGAGAAACTCACAAACACAGCAGCCTCCAGGAGCAAACACAGGTGTGTCTATTCACAGCGCCATCTTGGAAACTCTTCATAAGTACTTGTATCTACCATCTGACTTTTATTTTCATTTCAGATTTCTATCAGCCATCCTTTCTACTGCTGCACAGAACTTCCAGGGTTATTCTGAATACAGATATTCGTCTGGTGTCCTGTACTGACATTGTCTGTTACCCTCATCTAAATCCAGGCTGTATGCCAGCTCGATTATTGCTAAAGGGGGAACAGCTGGAGGCCTGAATGCAGGGCTGAGCCAGGACTTGTTTGTGTTTATTCCAACTAATTTTCTGATAGGGGCCTCTGTCCTTTAATCCTTCTTGAGCTACCTCACATCTGCATATAATTCTGTTACCCTGGGAATAGACATGAGGCTAAAAGGCAGGACAAGATAACTGATAGTGGTGTTTTCCTACCTGTAAAACTAAGTTACTCACTTGTAGCAAGTGTTCTCTGAGGACAGCAGGCCAAGTATTTTCACATGTGGGTAACATCATCCAACAGAGCCTGGTGTAAATGCTTCCTAGTGCATGTTAGCTAAAGAAAGTTGTAGTAGTGCCCCACCGCTCATGCACAGGTGCTTTTCTGCTTGAAGCACGAGCACGGGTCTATCAGTCAGATGATATATTGAAGATGACAATTCTTAGGGGAGATGGGAGGGTATACTTGGCCTGCTATCCTAAGAATACTTGCTACAGGTAACTTCGCTTTCTCTGAGGACAAGCAGGCCAGCTGTATTCTCACATGTGGGAATCACTAGCTACCAGGCTCACTGGAAAACAATGATAGAACAATAGGAGCTGGCTGAGGCTTCTGGATCTGTGGCCACAACAGAGTCTATGCATCCCTCACCCATAGCACAGAGCCTAGACGCAATATAGAAAGTATCATAGGTGCCTCTGGTCAGATAGTCCTGCACTCCAGCTCCTTCTTGGCCAACTGGCAAAGCTCTACGGCCTGCTCCTGAGCATCGATGCCTAATAAAGCTTTCTCCCAAATGAGTCCAGAGTCTTTGCCTCTCTACCTGGGGGAGCTGAGGCATGAGTCCTTAAACTCCTGGCCCATTTGACGGCGAATTCAACCATCAAGCAGTAGTGAGACAATTGTGTCCTTTCGATATGATATTGCATATCTACCCTCTTTTGTATGACCTGCACTTAAGAGGGGAGATTCCCAGTTCTTAATCAGTGCATCCTTCAGGATAGAGTGTAGCAGAATCATGACCCCTTCCTTAGCAGACTCGTACTCCAAGACTGATAGCCTCAGTCTCCAACTTAAATGGGATAGATGATGCCATCTCCTTTACAAACCAGGTGAAAGAGAGACTCTCAGGTGGAGATTTATGTCTGTCTTGTGGTGGGGAAGCATCAGGAGGGATACCATAAGACTCCTCCTCTGAGAAGTAATGTGGATCTTCCTCTGACTCCCATGAGCGGTCTAAATCAGATTCTTCAAAGTACTCTGGATGGACTGAGTGAGTGTGCACCTGCTCCATCTCAGTGGGACCTTGCTCATGCTCCCAAAGGGCGCTGAGGTACAGCCCTATCTTTCTCATATAAAGTCAAGGGCAGTACCGCACAGGTTGATGTCAATACCCGTTGAGGCACCAGATTCAAAGACCAATTCACAGGCAGAATCTGGGCCTGAGGTGCAGCTAACAGAAGTGCCCTCAATGACTGTGCAAAGTACAAACGGAAAACCTGCACCAGTTCCTCCCTGAGCATGGCCTGGTATTGCTTATCAAGGACAAATATTGACAAAGGCCGAGGAGCTGGTTCAGAGACAGCATGAAAAAGGTCAATATCGAGCCAGAAGTGGGAACCTGGCTGGCCGATGGCTGGTAAACTGGCACCTCCACTAAAGAGTGGGAGCAGTCCTCTCGGTGCTAGCGACTTCAATGCCCTAGCGCTCCAGGCACCATGTTTCAAAGAGGATCGATGCTGATGCTTCTTAGGCTTCCCTCGACACTGCATTGTGATTCCTTGGTGCCAATGAGGACATCGTCAAACCCATATGCATCCTCGATGTCGGGTGCAATGCTGACTATCCTGGGACCTGCTATCAGCACCCGATATCGAGCAATGTGGAGACCTCCTCGATGCCGGTGTTCTCCCAGAGTTTGATGCAGCCTGGGCAGCCATCAAGATCAATGCTACCAGTGCCAATGTCAATGAATCAGCCTTCGAGGAGCCAAAACGTTTTTCCTGCTGGACCTGGCACACCTTCTATGTCCTCAACTGTATTTTTAAACAGAGAGAACAAGTATCAGCCTGGTGGTTAGGCCCAGGCACCCAATGTACCAATTGTGCAGGTCCATAACAGAAATCATCTGATTACACTGGGAGCCCCTCTTGAAGCCACTGGGGCTCTTCTTAGACATTGGAAAAAGAATTGTGGCCAAATTAAACTCCACAACCTTGAAAGTAAAAAAAGGGGCACAACTCAATTTGAGGTCAGTGCTCAGGCCTAAGCGGGCCTAAAGAGCCACGAAAAATAAAGAAAACTTAGGCAGAAAAAAAACTAAGAAATGACAGTGAAAGGCATAAAAACTAAAATATTGACGAAAAATAAGTATAAGATGATCAACCTGTATGGGAAAGCACTTGGAAAGATGAAGAAAAAACACAATGAGGGGAGATCGCAAAGATGCATCCTCCTAGTTCGGATGAAAAGAGACTGATACACACTCATGTGTCAGCAGGAAGGCACCCGCACATGTTCGGTGGGACACTGCTACAACTTTCTTTAGCTAATACATGCTAGGCAACATCCACACCGGGCTCTGTCGGATGACATCACCCATATATGAGAGTACAATTGGCCTGCTTGTCCTCAGAGAATTTGTGATAGCTCCTGTGACTGGAATGTATCTGGATGTGAGTATAAGCATCTTTAAGTACAGAAAACATAGCCAATTGTTTTCCTGGATGACGAGGAATACGGTGCACAGGGAAAAACATCCTGAACTTTTCTTTTGCCAAATATTTGTTCAGGGCTCTTGGGTCTAAGATGGGACGAAAGACTCCTGTTTTCTTAGGGACCAGGAAATACTTGGGAGTATAATCCCTTTCCCTTTTTCCCTGGTGGAATGGGCTCAACTGCACTGGCCTGTAAAGGGAAGAGAGCTCCTGTGTAAGTAATTTCCAGTGCTGAGAGTTCAATTTTGAGGTTCTTGGTGATCAATTTGGAGGGAGTTTTCACCAAAGTATAACTCATGCAGACTATGAGGACCACTAGCCTGAAGTTACAAGGGGCCACCTTTCTTGGAAAAACTTCAGCCTCCCTCAAACTGGTAGGCCATCCAGCAAAGTTTATTTTGGAAACAGTCAAAATCTTGTCTTACTTAGACTGAAGAGCTTGCTGGGACTTCTCAATCCTCTGTTGCTTCTGATGGGAGCCAGAGCTCTGGGACAGAAGGGAAGGGAGGAGGGTACCCATGCCTTTGAGAGTAGTAGGACCTCCTTTGCCCTGTGCCCAGAAACCTCACAGGAAAGGGTCACAACAGGAGTGGGCCAGGAGAGTGACTTGATGGTATCAGTTCTCTTGATAAGGTCAGCGACCTCCTCTCCCTTGTCACCAAAAGGGTTATCACCACAGCAGAGGACATCCACCAGCTACTCCCAAACTGCAGGCAAGCAGCCAGAGGAAACTGCATAACCGTATACCCATAGCAGAGGCCCTGGATGTCATGTCAAAGCACCACAGGTTGCCCAAGCCATGTATTTTCAGCACTCCTGCTGCTTGGCTATCATCTGTAGGAGCTCTGCAGCCTTATGAGCATGTAGAATGTCTGCAAGTTCTGCCACACTGTTCACTAAGAACTTCAAGTGCATGCTCATAAAGACTTGGTAAGAATGTATGTGGGAGGTTCCCATATGCATTCTGAAACACTGCCCCACCCCCCCCCCCAAAAAAAAAAAAAAAAACTCCAAAGTCCTTGCATCCCTTCCCAGGAACACCGAAGAGCAAATCTGACCACCACTGAATGGTGTGGAAGCTGGAGCTTCTGAAATGTGGGAGACTTCTGGACTCTACACATGGGGGGATGGCGGTCTCCCAATGCTTCATCTGTACTGCCTGAAGGATGCTGTGAACGGGCAGTGTCACAGCTTCCTTAGGAGGGGTGTAAAAATCAAGGATGTCCAACATCTTGGCCCTGAGCTCATCCTTGACATCTAAGTTTAAATGGGGTGGTTTCAGCCATCTCCCGAAAAAAATTGGTAAAGGAGGAGAACTCAGGAGGAGGCATTCTCCTTTCATGGAAAGTGGGGGAGGGGGAATGCCTAAGGATCCCTCTTCCGAGAGAATCTCCAGGTCTTCTTCAGAATCCCAGGATGTGGTCTGTATCAGACTCAGCATAGTACTCTCGAGTCTGCACCTGCCTCAGTCTACTGGACTCACTAGTGAGGCTCTGGTTGAGAGTGCTCGGGTGTGAGTGCCTTGGGGGCGGCAGCTCCAAGGTATACTTGGTCTACTGGACTCATATCCAGGCTCTGGATAGGTGCCTTGGTGAGTGCTCTGGGTGAGATTGCCTTTGGAGAGGCAGCTCTAAGGAAGCTGCCTCTTCTATGAGACTGAACAGCTACACCATCTCAGCTGACGCCCATCTGGGCAATGGAGTCAATGCATAACCAATAGACAGAGCAGGGGGGAGACCGCTTTCATGCCAATATATCCCCAGTATCTGATGAAGCTCCAAGGACCATGGGGAACCGGTTGCCTCCGATGCCAAAGTTGATTGCACCAGATTTCTCAATGCCAAAATAATTTTGCACTGCTCCTCACGACTCCTCATGGTTCTTTTTGACACCTGCTGACAGAGTTTACAAAAAGAAATATAGGTCTGGGGCATTGGCAGGCCCCAGACATGACAGGCACCAAATACAAGTGTCAGTAAGTGACATGGTCCTGGCACATCAGGTGAAATTTTTAATCTACTGGGAGTTTTCTAGAACATGTTGGGGAAAATAGCCAAAGCAAACAGCTAAATTGTGAAAAAATGTAAGGCAAAAATCATACCGAATGAAGCACTCAGACCTAAAGAAAAATACAGAAAACTTGTAAGTCCGAAAACACTAGAAACTATAAGGTAAAGCAGGGAACTAAAGGAATGCTAGTCCTGGGCAACATTTACACAAAAATATGAAAGAAAACAAGGTTGCAAGCCAAATTAAAGAAGTGAGCTGCAGAGAGAATGTAAGAGCACATCCTCACTGCTCCATGTAAAGAATCAATATACCTGGTCCCATGTAGCAGCAGCAGGTGGGAAGTACTCTGTGACAGGCTCATGGATACATCTACAAAATAGGGTCCCCAAATTTTTTTTGTTAGCGGGGAGTATAAATATAGTGCTGAAAAAGAACCCTAACGCTATTTAAAACTTCATAACCACAACTATTAAGATACCTCAAAGATTGAGGAAAATGACCTCAGTGGTGACTCATTTCACATGACCTGCTCAGGGTCATGGTTCGCCTGCCTCCTCATCGGTCAAACTGCTATTCCTTGCTCAATTTTGTATTTTTTATCACATATTTTAAATTTTATATCATTATTTAATGTTTGAAACACAAGAACTGAAAATAACTTATCTCAATGTGAAGGACTGGATGCCAACAAGCGCCATGTTTAAACGACAGCTGCTTCTGAGAATGGTCCAGTCTGAGTCAAGCAGTCATTCCTTCACATTCATTTCTCCTAAGGCTCCGTTGGATGACATCACCCTTATGTAGCACTATAGTGTTTTGCATGTCATTGAAGAATGATATTAATATAGTCACTGTATGTGTTTACATGTATATTTTTGAAAAGGTAAGCCACAAATAAGAATTAATATACATAGAAGCATTGCGATACAGATAATATAGATACAATGCCATTATTATTCTTAAACATATGGATTCCTAACTAAGGCCAGAGGAATGTACTTTCTTAATTAAAAAACAAACAAATATTGGAAGTTATGCAAAAGCCTATTTTTCATGAACCAGACTAAAGGGAGAATTAGTTAAAAATGCCAATAGATACTATAGCACCTCAGACATTGAGACATATGTTATTTTTTTTTTTGGGGGGGGGGGGGGGGAGAGGAATTATGGTTCACCAAGAGCTGATAGTATTATGCATTGTACTGATGAGATACAGTACAAATTGGACTGGTGCTGCTTATTGTTGTATTTTGAAATCTTTTAATAACAAAAAAGAAAAGCAATGTCAATAGTAATAATCAGTAAAAAAAAAAACTGTATCAAAAATGTCACTAACTTTTAAATTACTTCCACATTCTGCTCGCCTCTACAAATCAATCTTACCCTGTAATAAGGCAAAACCAGAGTGCAAATATACACAATATGGATCCATTTGGGCAACTGATGCGTTATATTCTCTCTCAGCATGAAAGTTGTGCTTTCTTCGCTGCCAAAGGTAGACAATGAGGTTTGGCCCAAGACTCTGTTTCTTCCACTTCTCTTCTAATAAAGGAATCTCAGAAAATTCTAAGAAAAAAAGAAAGTATTTCGTTCTTAGGATGAAGGAAAACATGCAAGGAGATATTATTAACCTTCATGGATTATCAAATGAATTACACACATTTTTATTAGAAACACCTGGCAAATACAAAGTAAAGCTAATCAGTAACATCAAGCCAAATTTTTTTCTTAGGAATTTAAAGAAAGCATTTCTAACTGGGTGCCTGGTAGGAGCATAATATCTACAGGAATGGTTATGTGCATCCTTTCCTTTTTAGAATAATGGTATAACTGCTTAAATATACACTTAAAAATTAGGTGGGAGTACATAGCCAGCCTACAGTGGTATGTTAGCACCTAAATGCCATAAATACACGTAGCTTATAAGTACTTGTATAGATGTGAGTCCTGTTCATACTCCACCCATGTGTATCCCCCCTTGCAAATACAGGCTATGTAAGTTAAGTGTACAGAATAGTTGCTTAGGCAGAATTTTTGCAATTACGTGCACATGTGCATACATATGCATGTAAATGCCATTATTCTAAATATTTATGAACTGCATCAGTAAGCATGTGTTATAGTATTATAGGTGTGCACTATGGGTAATACTATAAAAGTGCACACCCACTTTTATGTGAGCTGTGTGTAAGCATTCCTGAGGGTGTAGTTTGGGTGGAGCAGAATGGAAATTCCGATATATGCACATTTTATAAAATAGGTTTGCACACTGTAAACTCCTCCCTTCTTCCGTAGGGTGCGGCCTCCTCCCAGGTGCAACTGGGGCACAGCACACATACACTGGTTGAGCAAAAATCCCCTTTTATTGTAGTTCAATACTCCTCAATACAAGAGCGTTGTTCACTGGGCACTTCCTCCCCCCCCCCCCCCCCGTAAAACTCAGGAGAAACAATTCTGAGGTCCTCAGCTTTTAGCAAGTGCAGCTTCCAACAGAAATCCACCATCCCCAAAATATCAGAGAACAAAACAGGTGAGCTGAGATCCCACCTCGGTCAATTCCCCCCCTCCCCTCCCAAATAAAGGTTACTTAATTCCAAGTGTTCTACAGTTAGTAGTCCTTGGCTTCCACAAAGTCCAATTCAGTTTCTCTCCTTAGCCAGGAACCACAGTACTTTGGTTCTCAGACTGAGCAGTGCTCCACCCTCTGCACAGCAACAAACACTCTGTGGCCTCCCACACACTATTCTCTCCAACAGGCTCCACTCTCCTTCCATTCCATGTCCTTTTTCTCCTCACCAAAGATCTCCTCCAGTCCTCCGTTCCTCAAAGACTCAGGAAGGCAGCTCTCCTCTCCTCTCTCACACAGGTGGCAGGAATTACATACTGCTTCCTAATGCAGGGAAACTGGTCCTCTTGGTTCCTGCTCCCCCTCCTGGCCGCTGGTGTTTCTGCATTCCCCTTACTGCTGATGCTTGGGCCCGCTCCCAGTAAGGGATCCTATCCAAGTTTTGGGTCCCACCTCCTCCCCTGCTGGCTTCTGGGTACAATAGTTCTAAACTCTACTGGCTTTAAGGGAGACTTCAAGGACCCTGTCCTATTACAACACATTTTAGAGAATATGCTCAAATTTCTTTGGAGCAGGTATCAGGGGCGTAGCAAGACACCCACATTTGGGTGGGCCTGGGCCCAAGATGGATGGGCAGAACTCCGCCCTGTCCCACAAGCAATTTGGTCTCTCACTCTCTTGCCTGCATGCCATATAGTCTCTCAAACATCCTCCCTACCCCGCATACCTTTTAAATAGCAGAGTTGCACCGGCAGTGAGCAGCAACTAATACACACTGCTCATGTTGGCCCCACAGTCTTCCCTCTGATGCAATTTCCTGTTTCACATAGGTGGGAATACATCAGAAGGAAGGCTGGTATGCAGGAGGGACGGTTGTTGGGAGTTTTCGGCTAGTGGGGCTTGGGGATCCCTGTCAGCCACATCATAGGCATTCTACTACTGGGTGGGCCTAAGCCCAAAATGGGTGGGCCTGGGCCCATCCAGGCCCACCCTTGGCTACGCCACTGGCAGGTATAAATTTGTGCACCTGCATGTGTGTGCCACTGTGTTGATCTGGAAGCCTATTTTATAAAGACACTAGTAAAAAAGGCCCGTTTGTGACACAAATGAAACGGGCGCTAGCAAGGTTTTCCTCGGAGTGTGTATGTTTGGCAGAGTGTATGTGAGAGTGACTGTTTGAGAGTCAGAGTGAAAGTGTGAGTCCAATCCATGCTCCTCTGTCACCTGGCCCTCCATTCATCCCTATCCAGCAATTCCCCTCTTCCTGAGTCCTGCCTTCCAATCCATGCCCATCCATGCTCCTTTGTCACCTGCCCCCTCCATTCATCCCTATCCAGCAATTCCCATCTCTCCTGAGGCCTGCCCTGCAATCCATATCCATCCATGCCCTCTGTCCCCTCCATTCATCCCCTATCCGCAATTCACCCTCTCCCTGAGTCCTGCCCTTCCAATCCATGCCCATCCATGCTCCTTTGTCACCTGGCCCCTCCATTCATCCCTATCCAGCAATTTCCCTCTCTCCTTGAGGCCTGCCCTCCCAATCCATGGCCATCCATGTTTCTCTGTCACCTGCCCCCTCCATTCATCCCTATCCAGCATTTCCCCTCTCTGCCTGAGGCCTGCCCTGCAATCCATATAATCCATGCCATCGGTCCCATCCATTCATCCCTATCCAGCAATTCCCCTTCTCCCTGATCCTGCCCTTCCAATCCATGCCCATCCATGCTCATCTGTCACCTGGCCCCTCCATTTCCCCTATCCCAGCAATTGCCCTCTCTCCCTGAGGCCTGCCCTGCAATCCATATCCATCCTGCCCATCTGTCCATCTGCCCCCTCCATTCATCCATTTCCAGTAATTCCCTCTCTCCCTGAGCCCTTGCCCTCCCAATCCATGCCCATCCATGCTCCTCTGTCCCCGCCGCCTCCATTCATCCTTTTCCAGCAAGTCCCCTCTCTCCCTTCCATGACCCCCCCCTCGCATCCATGCTCCTCTCTCTCCCATGTGGCAGCCTGGGCCGGCCTCTCCCCCCCCCTTCGCATCCATGCTGTGGTTTCTCCCCTGCCCTCCCGCCTCCCATTGTTGTAGTTTACTGGCCACCCTCTTCTCTCCCCCAACATGCGTTTTTTTTTTTGTTTCTTGTTTTTTAAATTTACCTCCGTGGCGGTTCTGGCAGCGAAGCGTCAGGGAAGGAGGCGGCGCTCTCGACGTCTAGCCTTCCCTTCGCTGTGTTCCGCCTTCTTTTGACGTCATCCTTGACGTCAGAAGAAGGCGGAACACAGCGAAGGGAAGGCTAGACGTCGAGAGCGCCGCCACCTTCCCTGACGCTTTGCTGCCGAGCGATGCGATTGGTTGTGTCATAGCTCCGCCCTCGGCGTCATCACGTTTGACGCATGGGCGGGGCAGACACAATGCGATCTCACCCCCTTCACTTTGCTAAGAGAGGCTTCAATAGAACGTTGGAGGTGCGTTTTATATAGAGAGATATAGCTGCATAAGTTGCTTTTTTAGAGTTCTCACATACGTGTACTGTTATAAAATTATCCCCCACCCCATCACCAAAAATTAAAAAACAATACTTCATTTCACTCCTGGATAAAACACTGGCCTCATAAAATAGCATCTGATACTAGTACACCAGCCACAATGTTTGCCTCAATTACCTGCTCAGTTTGTGCTAAGTTGACAAATACAAGCAAGTTTCTTGGAAAGTGACTTTGAAAAAAAATAGATTTTGAAAATATATTGATCTATAAGGTAACATTTTTTCACACCTGTTACTTCCTTGAGTACTGTAAGAGCAGTCCAGACATGCATGTTGGGTCCCTTCCAGACCAGGAGATGAAGGCAGAGAAACCGAAAAGTTCCAGGGACATCACCAGTATAAGGTCTAGTGCGGCCTGGAATTCTCCAGTATGCCACTGCCAAAGCAGAATTAGGTCCACCTTACCACACACCCGTAAGCGCCATCAAACCACAATTGAAGTACTCACATGTAGCAGGTGTTTTCTGAGGGACAGAGGGCCAAGTATTCTCACTGTTGGGGTGACGTCATCCAACACCGCCTGGTGCAGATGCTGACTAGCGAGAAGACTGCAGTAGTTCTAGCAGCATCCCACCATGCATGCACTACTGCCTTCCCACCTGATGCATGAGTGCGGGTCCTCAAGTCACGTAATTTAGCTAAACAAGTCAAACTCCAAGGGAAGGTGGGAGGGTTTGTGAGGATACTTAGCCTGCTGTTCAAAAAGGTGGTAACGAAATCCTAACAAATCAATCAATAAATTCTCTACCTTGTCTACAAAAATATTGTCTCCTGGCAAGGTACATCTGCCAACCTCTCCTGAACCACTGGTTCCAGGTCACAGACATGAAGCACGGGAGTCTGTGCATCCCTACATCAATGGTGGAGAGTCTGGACACAATATCAAATGAATAGTAAGCACCCCTGGCTAGATACTTCCTTCACTTCAGCTGCTTTTTGGCCAACTGGTGAAACTCTGCGGCCTGCTCCTGAGGGAGAGAATCCGCACGACTTAGCATACTGTGCACCAAAGATTTTCAAGTAAAGGTTCGTATTGAGCTGGCAGGACTGGATTCAGGCAATAAGCATCAAGGCCTGAAAAGTCTTCCTCTCAAATGAGTCTAGTCTCCAAGTCTCCCTACCTAGGGGAGCTGAGGCATGATTCTTGGAGCTCCTAGCTCATTTGAGGAAAGATTTGACAACCAAAGACTGGTGAGGCAGCTGGTCCCTCTCGAGTCTGGGAGCCTTCTGGATTTCCATTTTTCATCAGTGCATCTTTAAAGATAGGGTGCAATGGTTCTGTGACCCCTTCCTTAAGGGCGACTCACAGCCCAGAACAGATAACATCTCTCTCCTGGGCTCCTACTCCATCTCCAACTTAAATGGATGTCTGAAGCCATCTCCTTGATGAGACCAGTGAAAGAGATACCCTCAGGTGGAGAGGGATTAGAAGGGACCCCTAGAAGACTCCTCCTCCGAGAAGTAGTGAGGGTTTTCCGAGTCCCATGAACTGTCCCAGACTCCTCTTCATACTCAAATCGGACTGAGTCTGGTGCCATCCCTGGCTCAGTGGAACCACATCCATACCCTGAGGAGTGACAAGGTACAGTCCTACCCTCATATTCCATGGAAGCTTCCTCCCCTAACATTGAAAGTGGTGCTGAATGTGTCGATGTTTGACAGTGATGATCTTTCCACAGGCACGGATGGAGCATCAGGAAGAATGTGGGGCTAATCCTCAGTTGGCGCAAGCCCTCTGATGCTTGAGTGGATTGCAATTGCAGTATCTGTGCCAATTCCTCCATGAGTATGGCTTGGTACCCACTCACTGAATGAAGGGATCGGCAAAAGTCAGGGGAGCTGGGAGAGAGGCACCCTGAGCATATGCAGTGCTGAACCGGAAGCAGCAATCTGGCTGTTCGATGACTTGAACAACAGCACTTCTACCAAATAGGAGGTGCACTCCCACTGATGCCAGCGCTTCTTGGGTTACTGGCAATGTCCATGCCCCGGAACTTCCATCACCGTGCGTAAATGGGCTGGATGTTTATACTCCTTGGGCTTCCTCCGACACTCAGCATCGTGGTCCTTCAGTGCCGAGGACACTGTCGAACCTGTATGCACCCTCAGTGTCAGGTTCGATGTCGACCGGTCCTGGGCCTACATTCATCACCCAATGTTGATAGTGGTGGAAAATATCAATGCTTTTGCAATCCCAGTGGTTACTGAAGTCTTAGTAGCCATCAAGGTCAATGCTTCCAGTGCGGATGTTGATGGATTGGCCGTCGAGAAGCCAAAAAGTCTCTCCTCTTGGACCTGACTACTACTACTACTACTTATCATTTCTATAGTGCTACTAGACGCACGCAGCGCTGTACACTTGAACATGAAGAGACAGTCCCTGTTTGAAAGAGCTTACAATCTAATCAGGACAAATAAGGGATAAGGAATTAATAAGGTGGTAAAGATAACACATACAAGGGTACTGTAGAAGTGAATAGGGATTAGGAGTTAAAAGCAGCATCAAAAGGTGGGCTTTTAGCCTAGATTTGAAGAGGGCCAGAGATGGAGCTTGATCTACTGGCTCAGGATTGTATTCCAGGCATAGGTGCAGCAAAGATAAAAGGAACGGATTTTGGAGTTGGCAGTGGAAGAGAAGGGTACAGATAAGAGAGATTTACTTAATGAATGGTGTTCCTGGAGAGGAGTGTAGGGAGAGATACTGAGGAGCTGCAGTAGTTCTAGCAGCATCCCACCATGCATGCACTACTGCCTTCCCACCTGATGCATGAGTGCGGGTCCCTCAAGTCATGTAATTTAGCTAAACAAGTCAAACTCCAAGGGAAGGGGGAGGGTTTGTGAGGATACTTAGCCTGCTGTTCAAAAAGGCGGTAACGAAATCCTAACAAATCAATCAATAAATTCTCTACCTTGTCTACAAAAATAAGAGGAGTTTGAACTGTATGTGGAAACAGATAGGGAGCCAATGAAGTGACTTGAGGAGAAGGATAATATGAGCACAGTGACACTGGTGGAATATAAATTGTAGGAGACCTGTGAGAAGCAAGTTGCAATAGACTAAGTGAGTGGTGATAAGACTGAGGATAAGGGTTTGGTAGTGTGCTCAGAAAGGAAAGGCCAAATTTTGGTGATATTATAGAGAAAGAAACAACAGGTTTTAGCAATCTGTTGGATATGTGCAGAGAAAGAGAGAGAGAGGAGTAAAAGATAACCCCAATGTTACGAGCTGATGAGACAGGGAGGATGAGAATGTTAGCCACAGAGATAGAGGATGGGGGAAGAGGAGAGGTGGGTTTAGGGGGAAAGACAAGAATCTCAATCTTGATCATGTTTAGTTTCAGATGGTGGTGAGACATCTAGGCAGCAATGTCAAAGAGGCAGGCTGATTACTTCGGCCTGGATTCCTCCTGAGATTTCAGGTGTGAAGAGGTAGATCTGGGAGTCATCAGCATAAAGGTGATACTGAAAACCATGAGATGAGATCATAGCACCAAGGTAAGAAGTATAGATGGGAAAAAAGAAGAGGTCCAAGACAGAGCCCTGAGGTACACCAACTGATAGTGGGATAGAAGCAGAGAAGGATCTGTCAGAGTATACACTAAAAATGCAATGGAAGAGATAAGAAAACCAGGAAAAGAAACAGAGCTCTCAAATCAAGTGAGGACAGCATATCAAGGAGTAGGCAGTGATCAACAGTGTCAAAAGCAGCAGATAGAACAAGAAGGATGAGGACAGAACAGAGACCTTTGGATCTGGCCAGGATAGGTCACTGGAGACTTTAGCAAGGGCTGTTTCATGTTGAGTAAAGAGGGAACAGATTGAAGTGGATCAAGAATAGCTTGAGATGAAAGAAAGTTAACACAATGGAGGTGAACAGCACGTTCCAGTATCTTGGATACGAAGGAGATGGGGCAATAATTAGAAGGACAGGTTGCGTCCAATGAAGGTTTTTTGAGGAGTGGTGTAACTATGACATGTTTGAAGGCATCAGAAACAGTTGCAGTGGAAAGTGAAAGAGTGAGGATATGACAGATAGAAGGGATGACAGTAGGAAAGATACTGCTAAGTAGTGGGTAGGAATAGGATCAGAGGAACAGGTAGTCAGTTTGGAGAAGGAAAAAAATGTGCACTTTCTTCTTTAGTGATTCAGAAAAGGAAGAAAAGGAGGCAGGGGTTGAAGGATGGTTGAGAGAATGGATGAAGGAAGGAGAGGTGGAGGTGACTTGGTTTGAGAATTCAAGGTTAATATTGTGAACCTTATCGTGAAAGTACTCAGGCCAGTCTGGGGAGAAAGCAAAGGGGGAGTTGGAGGTGAAGGAACTTTGAGGAGAGAGTTCAGTGTGGCAGAGATGCCGAGGGTTTGAGCCAAGAGAGTTTGTCAACTGGATGTAGTAGTCCTGTTGGCAGACTGGAAGGAGGTCAGCAAGAATTTGAAATGTATGAAGTCAGCATGGGATTTCAGCCAAAGGCATTCGGCAGATCAGGAATAGGAACGTTGGATTCTAAAGGTCAGCCAAGACTGGGGTTTGTTATGCCTTACAGAAAGGGGAATTGGAGGAGCGAGAGTATCAGATTAGAGGTGAGAACAGTATTATAGGAAAAGACAGCCTCATTGACAGACATGGATAATATAGTGGTTGACAAGAGGTTTTAAACACTGGAGGACCAAAGTAGAAGAGTCAATAGTATGAAGATTCCTAAATGTATTGGTGGAGACTGGACGGGACTGGGGGGGGGGGGCTGTTTGAGTGTGAAAGTTATCAGATGATGGTCAGAGAGGGGAAGAGCTGAGGTGCAGAAACTGGAGAGAGAGCAGTTGGAGAGAAGATAAGATCAAGACAGTGGCCATTCTGGTAAGTAGGGGTAGTGGAGGCACAGTTGAAAATTTAAAAAGGATGTTAAAATCCCCAAGAATGAGGGAAGGAAATGAAGGTTCAAGAAAGAAGGAAAGCCAAGAGTCAAAGTAAATGAGAAAGGGAGAAAGGGACTTGAGTGAATTCTGTAAAATTGATGGTATTATGATGATTTTTTTTTCTAACAATATATATATCACTTTCTTTCAAGATTGTATGCTTGAAAACATTATTGTAAAAATTTATAATAAAGAGTAATAATAAAAAAAAAACAAATTATGCTGTCATCCCATCCTCTTCTAGGGATCTAGCTGGTGATTGAAGGTGATTCTGGGAACATTGTTCTGGGTCCCAGGACTGCATATTTGAGCATGACTGTGTGCTTTTCTGTCACGCTCTTTAGATTTAGGTTTTAGGTAAACCACTTTGAATTCTCTATGCCAGTGGTTCCCAAACCTGATCTGGAGACACCCCAGCCAGTCAGGCTTTCAGGATGTCCACAAGGAATATTTATGAGATAGATTTGCATGCTGTGGAAGCCGTACATGCAAATCTCTCTCATGAAGATTCATTGTGGATATCCTGAAAACCTGACAGTGAATGATACATACCTGTAGCAGGTGTTCTCCGAGGACCAGCAGGCTGATTGTTCTCACGACTGGGTGACGTCCGCGTCAGCCCCCACCAACCGGAACAAAACTTCGCGGGCGGGTCCCGCATGCAGGGCAACCCCACCCGCGCATGCGCGGGGGCGTCTTCCCGCCCGTAGCGGACCGTTCCCGCTCAGTTGAATGACAAGCAAAAAAGATGAACGCAACTCCAAAGGGGAGGAGGGAGGGTAGGTGAGAACAATCAGCCTGCTGTCCTCGGAGAACACCTGCTACAGGTATGTATCATTCACTTCTCCGAGGACAAGCAGGCTGCTTGTTCTCACGACTGGGGTATCCCTAGCTCTCAGCTCACTCAAAACAAGAACCCAGGTCAAGTAACCTCGCACGGCGAGGTACAACAGAACATTGACCTACGAAGAACAACTAACTGAGAGTGCAGCCTGACCAGAATAAATTCAGGTCCTGGAGGGTGGAGTTGGATTACACCCCAAACAGATTCTGCACACCGACTGCCCGAACCGACTGTCGCGTCGGGTATCCGCTGGAGCAGTAATGTGATGTGAATTGGGGACAGTATGACCACGTCGCAGCCTTGCAAACTCTTCAATAGTGGCTGACTTCAAGGGGAGCCACCGACGCTGCCATGGCTCTGACACTATGAGCCGTGACATGGCCCTCTAGAGTCAGCCCAGCCTGGGCATAAGTGAAGGAAATGCAATCTGCTAGCCAATTCGGAGATGGTGCGTTTCCCGACAGCGACCCCTATCCTGTTAGGGCTTGAAAGAAACAAACAATTGGGCGGACTGTCTGTGGGGCTGTGTCCGCTCCAAGTAGAAGGCCAATGCTCTCTTGCAGTCCAATGTGTGCAACTGGCGTTCAGCAGGGCGGGTATGCGGCCTGGGAAAGAATGGTTGGCAAGACCATTGACTGGTTACGATGGAACTCCGACACCACCTTCGGCAGGAACTTTGGGTGGGTGCGGAGCACTACTCTGTTATGATGAAATTTGGTATACGGAGCATGAGCTACCAGGGCTTGAAGCTCACTGACCCTACGAGCTGAAGTAACTGCACCAAGAAATGACCTTCCAGGTCAAGTACTTCAGATGGCATTGGTATTCAGTGGCTCAAAAAGGAGGTTTCATCAGCTGGGTGAGGACGACGTTGAGATCCCATGACACTGTAGGAGGCTTGATAGGGGGCTTTGACAAAAGCAAGCCTCTCATGAAGCGACGACTAAAGGCTCTCCAGAGATGGCTTTACCTTCCACACGATAATGGTAAGCACTAATCGCACTAAGGTGATTCCTTACTGAGTTGGTCTTGAGGCCAGACTCTGATAAGTGCAGAAGGTATTCAAGCAGGTTCTGTGCAGGGCAAGAACGAGGTTCTAGGGCCTTGCTCTCACACCAAACGACACAACCTCCTCCACTTGAAAAAGTAACTCTTTTTAGTGGAATCCTTCCTAGAGGCAAGCAAGACACGGGGAGACACCCTCAGACAGACCCCAACGCAGTGAAGTCTACGCCCTCAACATCCAGGCCGGAGAGCCAGAGACTGGAGGTTGGGGGTGCAGCAACGCTCTGTTGTTCTGCGAAATGAGAGTCGGAAAACACTCCAATCTCCACGGTTTCTTCGGAGGACAACTCCAGAAGAAGAGGGACCAGATCTGACGGGGCCAAAAGGGCGCGATCAGAATCATGGCGCCGCGGTCTTGCTTGAACGTCAGTAAGGTCTTCCCCACCAAAGTATGGGAGGATAAGCATACAGGAGGCCGGTCCCCCCATGAAGGGAAAGGCATCCGACGCTAGCCTGCCGTGTGCCTGAAGTCTGGAACAGAACAGAGGCAGCTTGTGGTTGGTCTGAGAGGCGAAAAGGTCCACCGAGGGGGTGCACCCACTCTCGGAAGATCTTGCGTACCACTCTGGCATGGAGCAACCACTCGTGCGGTTGCATGACTCTGCTCAGTCTGTCGGCCCAGACTGTTGTTTACGCCTGCCAGGTACGTGGCTTGGAGGAGCATGCCGAACTGGCAAGCCCAAACGCCACATTCCGACGGCTTCCTGACACAGGGGGGCGAGATCGGTGCCCCCCTGCTTGTTGACGTAATACATTGCAACCTGATTGTCTGTCCGAATTTGAATAATTTGATAGGACAGCCGATCTCTGAAAGCCTTCAGTGCGTTCCAGATCGCTCGGAGCTCCAGGAGGTTGATCGGCAGATCCTTTTCCTGGAGGGACCACAGACCCTGGGTGTGAAGCCCATCGACATGAGCTCCCCACCCCAGGCGAGATGCATCCGTCGTCAACACCTTCGTGGGCTGTGGAATTTGGACTGGACTCCCAAGGTCAAATTGGTCCGAATGGTCCACCAGTGCAGTGAAGTGTGGCAACTGGTGGAGAGGCGGATGACATCTTCTAGATTCCCGGTGGCTTGAAACCACTGGGGAAGCTAGGGTCCATTGAGCAGATCTCATGTGGAGACGAGCCATGGGAGTCACATGAACTGTGGAGGCCATATGACCCGAAGTCTCAACATCTGCCGAGCTGTGATCTGCTGAGACGCTCTGGTTCCGTGAAGCCAGGGACAGGAGGTTGTTGGCCCTCGCTTCGGGAAGGAAGGCCTGAGCCGTCTGGGTATTCAGCAGAGCTCCTATGAATTCCAGAGACTGGGCTGGCTGGAGATGGGACTTTGGGTAATTTATCACAAACCCCAGCAGCTCCAGGAGTTGAATAGTGCACTGCATGGACCGGAGAGCTCCTGCCTCCGAGGTGTTCTTGACCAGCCAATCGTCGACATATGGGAACACATGCACTCCCAGCTTGCGTAGATACACCGCTACCACCACGAGGCACTTTGTAAACACCCGTAGGGCAGAGGCGAGCCCAAAGGGCAGCGCAACAATACTGAAAGTGCTGGTGCGCCCAGGCGGAATCTGAGATACTGTCTGTGAGCTGGCAGTATCGGGATGTGAGTGTATGCGTCCTTTAAATCCAGGGAACATAGCCAATCGTTTTTTCTGAATCATTGGCAGAAGGGTGCCCAAGGAAAGCATCCTGAACTTTTCTTTGACCAGGAATTTGTTCAGGCCTCTCAGGTCTAGGATGGGACGCATCCCCCTGTTTTCTTTTCCACAAGGAAGTACCTGGAATAGAATCCCTGCCCTTCCTGCCCGGGTGGCACGGGCTCGACCGTATTGGCGCTGAGAAGGGTGAGAGTTCCTCTGCAAGTACCTGCTTGTCATGGGAGCTGAAGGATTGAGCTCCCGGAGGACAATTTGGAGGCAGGGAGGCCAAATTCAGGGCGTATCCGCACCGCACTATTTGGAGAACCCACTGATTGGAGGTTATGAGAGGCCACCTTTGGTGAAAAAATTTTAACCTCCCTCGACCGGCAGATCGTCCGGTACAGACACTTTGAGGGCGGCTATGTTCCCATGGATCCAGTCAAAAGCTCGTCCCTGGCTTTTGCTGTGGAGGCGCAGGGGGCTGCTTAGGGCGCACGCTGTTGACGCGAACGAGCGCGCTGGGGACTGTCCCTGTGCCTGACGAGGCCTTCGGGCCGGCTGGGTGTACATACGCTTGGGAAAAGCATAGGGCACAGCCTGCCGGGCCCGGGAAAAAACGTCCACCTGCTGAGGTGGATGCTGAAGGCGCCCGATGGGAGAGCTTGTCGAGGGCGGTTTCCCGCTGATGCAGTTGGTCCACCAGCTGCTCGACCTTCTCACCAAAAATATTATCCCCCGGCAAGGGACGTCGGGCCAGTCTCTGCTGGGTGCGGTTGTCCAGGTCAGAGGCACGCAGCCATGACGAGCCTGCGCATCACTATACCTTGGGCCACAGCACGAGATGCCACGTCACAGGTGTCATATATACCCCTGGACAGGAACTTTCTGCACGCCTTCAGCTGCCTGAACCACCTCCTGAAAAGGCCTGGACTGCTCCGGCGGGAGCTTGTCAACCAGGTCCGCCAGTTGCTCACATTATTCCGCATGTGGATGCTCGTGTAGAGCTGGTAAGGACTGGATGCGGGTCACGAGCATGGGAAGATTGGTAGGCCTTCCTCCCAAACGAGTCCAGAGTGCGAGACTCCCGCCCCTGGGGGCGCCGAGGCGGTATCCCTCGAAACTCCGTGCCCTCTTTGAGAGCAGAGTCCAGACCGCCGAGTCATGAGGCAATGGGTGCCGCTTAACTCTTGGGTCTGAGTGGATTCTGTATTGGGACTCTGCTTTCTGGGGGATGGTGGGATTAGATAGTGGTCTCACCCAGTTCCGAAGCAGTGTCTCTGTTAAGGACATTGTGCAACGGTACCAGTGGAGGACTGTCAGGTGTGATGGATATCGAGGACCTCGAGCATCTCAGCCCTCGGCTCATCCACGAGACCCACGGGAAGGGAATGCATATAGACATGTCCCTGACAAAGGAGGCAAAGGAGAGGCTATCAAGGAGGGCAGAGCTTTCTCTCTGTGAAGGCATGGGTCGGAGGGAAGGCCCACAGACTCCTCTGAGGAGAAAATATCTGGGGTCCTCCTCCTCCCCCCAACAAGGCCTCTTTCCTCGGTATCGGACATAAGCTCGTGCAGCTGAGTCCTCAACCGAGCCCGACTCGACGTCGAGGCACCGAAGGCCCTCGGTGTCGTCGAACGGTGGACTCCCGCGCCGGCGGGGATGAAGCTCCCTCCATCGACGGGGACTCCACCTGCGTGGCGGTCGAGACCGGTGCCGCAAGCGGCGTCGAAGGCCTCGGCACTGGGCTAGAGCTCGCCGGCGCCACAGTCAACGGCGCCGAGGGCGCAAGCACCCCCGGCGCCGGCACAGTCTGGCGCATCAGCCCTTCCAGGATCCCCGGAAGGATGGCTCGGAGGCACTCGTCCAGGCCCACTGCCGGGAAAGACGGGGGGGCTGGTAGAGGCGTCGGTGCCAGACGCTGCTCGGGTCCAGGAGACTGCACCGAAGTGCTGGGACCCTGACGCGGTGGTACCTCTACTACAGAGGGGGACCTCTCCTCTCGACGCGGACGCTTTCTCGGCGTCGACTCGTCTCCGGCGCCGGGGCCGGATGCATAGATGGCGACCGATGACGGTGCTTCTTTGATTTCTTGCGATGCCCGTCATCGGCGCTAGGTGGAATGGAGGAGGAGGAGGTCGATCCCCCTCGGCCTCGAGGGACCGGGTCCAACAGGGTTCGGTCCCGAGGGCCCTGGGTAGAGGGAGTGACTGGGGCCGACTGCCCACGCAACCTCTCACCCCTGCCGTCACCGGAGGACCGGCGGGCCGACGGGATCTGTGCTCCTGGGGTCGATGCCATCGGTGCCGATTTCGCCGACATCGATACCGGTACCGAAGAACCGGCGTCGATACCGATGCCGTCGAGGTCGAGGGGCCGGCGCAAGTTCCAAAAAGACGGTCCCGCAGAACTTGCCTCGCTACTTGAGTCCGTTTCCGGAGACCAAGACACAAAGTACACGACTTGGTATCGTGCTCCGGCCCGAGGCACTGGAGGCACCAAGCGTGAGTGTCGGTCTGCGAGATAGGCCGGCCGCACCGACCACACTTCTTAAATCCACTCGTTACCTTCAAGGACATCGACGGAAAAATCGCG
Organism: Microcaecilia unicolor; assembly: GCF_901765095.1. Taxonomy (NCBI): domain Eukaryota; kingdom Metazoa; phylum Chordata; class Amphibia; order Gymnophiona; family Siphonopidae; genus Microcaecilia; species Microcaecilia unicolor. The sequence continues at coordinate 35,471 of NW_021963916.1, forward strand.
TCGGCGAAGTCAAAGTCGTCGATGGTGGCGGTAAAATCACACCTCGAAAAGAAATCGACCGCGCGGCCACAAGGCCGCAACGTGACGCCCCCGCTAGAAGACGAGGGAAAAACGTACAGCGCGTTTTTTTTTTTGGGGGGGGGGAAACTAGAAAACTAGAGGAAAACGCGGCAACGAAGATAAACGAAAAAATAAATGAAGATTCGCGAACAACGCAATCCGGTTTCCGGGACTGAGAACGAGAGAGGCGTTAACACGTCTCTCTCCAGGCGCGGAAAAGAAACTGTGTGGGGAACGGTCATGCACGGGCGGGAAGACGGGACCGCCCGCGAAGTTTTGTTCCGGTTGGTGGGGGCTGACGCGGACATCACCCAGTTGTGAGAACAAGCAGCCTGCTTGTCCTCGGAGAATCGCTGGGTGCCTCATGGACCAGGTTTGGGAACCACTGGTCTATGCAACTAGCACAGTATATCAAAACCTAACGAATGAAAAACAAATTTTCTTGTTTTTCATGAACTAGAAAATGTTCAGCCTGGTATCCAAAGTGAGTTCTGCATCTATTCAGGTTCTGAGTACGCTGATGTCATAACCTGGCTTGAACGAAGTAGAAAACAGTACAGAACAGACCGTAGATGTAGAAAAAGCACAACTTTATTCAAAACAGAGCACCCAGGCTGTGTCAGGGGTAGGGCTGAAAGGGACATTTGCACAACTTTCCCTAAAAACCAAAATCAATCTCAACAGACTCAGCACATTTCAAACAGGGAAGCAGCATTTCTCTTTAACAGTAAGTTCTGTATCTATTCAGGTTCAGAGTACGCTGATGTTGTAATCTGTCACAAAGACACCTATTTCAGTGCCAAACTATTGTACCATAGTAAACATTTCAAAGACCAATTCCTTTCGCATCATGGATGGTGTCTTACTGCTCAGTGCTAACAACTCCTTCTTGTTGAAGTGCCTGTTGACAGCCTCAAGGATTCTTTTACTTCTCCCTCAATTATGGTAGAGGTAAATTAGCAGGACAGGTCCTCTTGGGTGGCCAAAGGGGAAGTACCTGGAGACCACTACATGCAATTTTTGTACGTTCATTTCCACGGTTCAAAGGAAAATGGTGTGGAAGTCTCAATGCTGTCATATGATGCTCACTACCGAATATCTTTAACACAGAACTTAATCACAAGGAATCTTACTTGTATGCAAAACAGGAAGAGCAGGAAAACTCCCCATTCCCGAGCCTATTTTTCAATCTGCCCCAACTAAATGCCTGACCTCTGCAACACAACAAAACTAAAGAACGTAATGGACATAACACAAGTCTTCCATTGTACGACTCCCTAGTGTGGCTAGGCCACATGAACTTTATCTTACCACAACATCACTTTGTATTTGTTTACACCGGAGTCTGTAACACCTCTCTGGCACTATGTAAGCCACATTGAGCCTACAAACAGGTGGGAAAATGTGGGATACAAATGTAACAAATAAACAAAAAATAAATAAGTCTTGAATCCAAGATTGAGAGGCCCAAATTCTTCTCCAGTGGCTGAAGCAGATCCTGTGCAATTTTAAACTGATGTCTCTGGTGCTGGTGTATAATTATTTCTTTTGTGGTCATGATATGACTAACTGTAATCTCAAGATCTGTGGTCTTGATTCAGTTCTTTCAGTAGAAGACACAACCATGGACACTGACCCAAACAGCCCAAGCAAACTTTATGATGGTTCATAAGTATATAAGTATTGCAATACTGGGATAGACCGAAGGTCCATCAAGCTCAGCATCCTGTTTCCAACAGTGCCCAATCCAGGTACAAGTACCTGGAAAGATCCCAAAAAAGTACATTTTATGCTGCTTATCCTAGAAGCAGTGGATTTTCCCCATTTTAATATTGGTCAATGGACATATTCCCCTTGATTCTATAAAGGGTGCGCAAATTTCCTTGCTCAACTAAATTGGCTAACAAGTCAATTAGCGCCAATAATTGAATGCTAATTATTAGTGTTAAGTGACAATATTTTGGATTTGTGCACATATCCTCCTATGCACCATTCTATAAAGATTGTGGCCATGGGAAGTGCATGAGTGGGTTGGGGGTGTTCACTAAAAATGCACTAAGTATTACTGAATACCAGAGATCCGTGTCTAAATTATATGCCAGGATAAACACCAGGTTTCAGCTGGTGTAAATCTTCATGCCCAAAGTTTGGCATGGAAATCAGCTCTAAAGCACTATTCTATTCTAGAACAGCACTCTGCGTGGATTTTTTCAGCGCTATTTACTGAATCTAGTCCATTGTGGCTGCAGTGGATGCAAAATTCTAAGCAGCTGGAAAATCTTTAAAACAGAATCACGGGAGTGTATATTTCCAGGAAAACATTTGCTTAGGCCGTAAAAATCTAGAACAAGAGAAAAGCATGGGGACAAACAGCTGAATCCACTATATTCTATGCTTTCAAGTTTTAGAACATCTGATTAAGAAACAATAAAAGAGGAACAACAAGTACATGAGGAGACCTAACAGTGAACAATATGAAAAAACAAATCAAGAAAGAAAGAAAGTAGGGCAGGACAATGGGCAACTCCACAAGAGCCAAAAGGGAGGTCCAAGATAAGAAGTTCATTTGTAAAGCACCACAGTTGAACATACCTGACACAGAGCCATGTTTTGGCAAAGGTTGCCTGCCTCAGAGGTCACAGAATCGTATAAAGTGCTGTCAAATTGTTCAGTGCTGTGCTATCAGAACAGCTGTATGTATAATTCCAAAACGTATTCACCCCAAAGCTGAAGAAAAATGCGGGAAAACAAAACGGTTGTGTGTTGGGTCTGTTCAGTTGTGGTGCTTTATCAATAAACCACTTGTTTTGGACTTCACTTTTGTCTCCTTGTGGATTTGCCATTGTCCTGCCCTACTTTCTTTCTGGACCTCCATCAATGTATGGCTTTTCACTGGTTCTGACTGTGGAAGAATAGCTCACGAATGCATTTGAATAGGGAAATGCACCCATGCATTCCTGCAGACAAAACTAAATTGAAGGGACTAAGAATTTCTCTTCCAGAAGGTTATGGAAGATTTTGTGCATTGACACCCCATGTGTGACTGGACTTTCTGCTGTTCTCTGGAGAAATCTGTATTACTATTAATACAGTGCAAACTGCTTTTATAACTCTGGAAATTACTCATACATCTAGAGGATACTGCAGGAAATATAGGTGTCCTTTTACCAAGGTGCACTGAAAAATGGCCTGTGGTCGTGTAGATGCATATTTTGGGCGCGCACAGAATTATTTTTTAGCACACCTACAACAAAAATGCCTTTTTTTGCCAAATATGGATGTGCGGCAAAATGAAAATTGCCACATGTCCATTTTGGGTCTGAGAACTTACAGCAAGCCATTGACCTAGTGGTAAGGTCTCACGCAGTAACCGGGCGGTAATGGTCTACACGTGTCAAATACCACTTGATGCATGTAGCTGCCACGCACCAGAAGATAAAAAATATTTTTCAGATGTGCGTAGCGGACGCGCGCCAAAATTGAATTTACCACAAGGGCCAAGTGGTAAGCAGGCGATAACTCCAATTTGGCACAAGTTGGGTACACGTAGGCGCCTATGCGGCTTAGTAAAAGGGCCCCATAAATCTCAGTTTTCTTAATTAGTGATTGGATAATATAGTTTATAGTTTTCACATACATGATGAATCTAAGGATCTTCTCAAGGGTTTTAGCAACGGCAGTCTTGACTGGATGCAATTTAGAAAAATATAGCATACCAAATGTTATAGGATACTGCAAATGATATTACATAAACTTGTAAATGATTTCTGACTATACAGTGATTTTGTTTAATTACTCAATAGAACACTGGAAGGAAAATTATAGAATTTGCAGAAATCAGTCAGGATGCAAGAAAAACTTTAAAATGCATCCATGCGGCAATTAAAAGAATCAAACTGCCTCTCTTCTTCTGAATATTTTTATAATACTTCAGTATGTTAAGGAAATTAATATAGAAGACAGAAAAGAAAAAAAAAACTAAAACCAAGTTTCTTACAGTACCTTCGTCACTGGCTGTCTGCTGTTTAACCAATGTCATTGGTGATCTAGGTGGAGGCTTATTCAAGGGATGGCGCCAGCTCTTGGTGATGACCTTTTCTCTCTGTTTACTGTTGTCTCAGAGAACTAGAGAGAACAAATACTCATATTTAGATTGTGCAAGACAAAGGACAAACTTCTAACGTAAATTTCATAGAAATCAAAATTTGGAACTTAACAATGGAGCTCTTTTTCCTACTTAGAAGGAGAGAGGGTGGTGTTAGGGCATGATTTATGAGAGAAGAGTTTTTACGCATTGTTATTAATAAAAGCTATAAATCATTATAAAAGCATTCATATTTATAATATTCAATCTGAAAGAACATATTAATCTATAAGTGATACATGTATGCCAGTTGTTAATGCAATGCGCCCTTTCTTTTCAAACACCATGGATTAATCTATGAACCACAAGCTTTTATATAAATGATGAAATACCATCCAGCAACTAAATCACATTACTTGCCACCTTCTCAAAAAAATATTTCTAAGAAGAACTTTCTATATCATTGTATTATGTTATTTTTGAAACTTTATAGATCTTTTATATGATCTTCAGATAACATAGAAAAAATACTGAATCTCGATGAATTTCTTATGCAGTACTGTGCAATCATCATTGATCCAAATTTTTAACTTCTTTTAACGTATTATAATCTTATGTAGAAAATATCAAAAGCCACTTAGCTTAAAAAGCCAACATAGCCAGGTTTCGATCACTTCTTCAGGATCGAGGTTCAAAATATTCTGTCAATCTCTCTTTCTCAGCATCATGAATATTCTTATGGTATTGATTTTTAATCCCTGCACATTGAGGTTTGGTCCTATTTATTGGATTTACATAAATGAAAGTACAAATACACAGGGGATCGATACTCAAAATATTTGCTCTGCTACAAATTTCTAGCAATGTAAATCTACCTGGGTATAAATGTGGCTTAAACTATTTAAATTTGTGCAGTTGAAATTATTATCTATACATTTCCCTTGGGGAATAAAGGAGTCATTCATAGGACAGGTGACATGATACAGATGCTCAAACATTTGAAAGGTATTAATCCGCAAATGAACCTTTTCCGGAGAAGGGGTAGAACTAGAGGACATGAATTGAGGTTGAAGGGGGGCAAACTCAGGAGTAATGTCAGGAAGTATTTTTCATAAAGAGGGTGGTGGATATGTGGAATGCCCTCCCGCAGGAGGTGGTGGAGATGAAAACAGTAACGGAATTCAACATGTGTGAGATAAACACAAAGGAATCCTGTTTAGAAGGAACAGATCTACAGAATCTTAGTGGCGATTAGGTGGCGACACCGGTAATTGGGAAGCAAAACCAGTGCTGGGCAGACTTCTATGGTCTACGTCCTGATCATGACTGAATAGATATGGATGGGCTGGAGTGTAAATTTTAAGGGGTTTCGACGTTAGCTTCAGAACTTAGTACAAGAACAGTGCTAGGCAGACTTCTACAGGGTGTGCCCTGAGAATGGCAAGGACAAATCAAACTCTGGTATAAAGTATCACATACCACGTAAAATGAGTTTATCTTGTTGGGCAGACAGGATGGACTGTACAGGTCTTTATCTGCCGTCATTTACTATGTTACTATGATAGGATTTCAAACTAAGCTAGTCAGCACTACCGTGCTAAAATTTATACAAGTAATCCCAACCATACAAATAGCAGGCCTAAATCTACCTGCTCAAAAGCTGAACCATAGACACAGAAAACAATGGCAAATAAAGTCAATCTAACATATTCAGACTGGTCATCCATGCCAACTAATAAGCTCTGCAATCTTTTCTTCTCCCTCAGAGATCCTCTGTGCTTGTCCCATGCTTAACTGATTCTTTTTCATAACTGTGTCTTTATTGAAAGCTAACAAACAAAGGACAGCATCCAGTAACAAACAGAAACACTGACATCCTGGCATGTATAACACACAGCTGTCCCCCAAAATTAACAATAATCATAATAGCTAGTAAAAATAACTAATAAAAATAGGTAATAAAAATAACTACGAAATAGCTAAAAAAATAACTAAGAAATAACTAAGAAACCTTACACCCCCTACTCCTTCCTTCCCCTGTCCTAGAACCTACAGTGTGCCCTTCCTACTGAAGATACCTCCCCCACATTTATAGCAATTCTATTTTTTAGCTTGTAAAGTAGTCAGTCTATGGCGTTCACATTGAATACCCAATCTCTCCTTAATCTTATTCAAAAATGGACACCAGTGAGAAGCAATAAGCAAACGAGCTGTAGTAAAAACTAAAAGCATTAGTTTACCATAGCCCTTGTTATCCCTTCTACTCTCCCATAAGCAAGGTAGTTTTCAGAGTACTCGATACAGGTGCCTCAAGAAGCTGATGCACATATAAAACACCTCCCTCCAAAAGTCCTGAACCTTGGGACAATTCCACCAAATGTACTATAAGTTCCCAACTACCCACACCCTCTCCAACACAATCTCCTCTTTCCAAAATGGCCTAATCCTGAGGGGGGAATAGTACTATCTCATCAAAACTTTAATTCTCTACAATTTGAGGCATATAAGACAGGTTGTGAGTGCACAGTGAGATCTCTGTCCATTCTCTCCTAGAGAACTCCCTACCTAGATTTTTCTCCCACGTCCTTCTAAACTAGACGTCCAATAACCCAGGGCACTGAGGAGGTCGTATTAAAGATATGCAGCCCCTGCTAACTCGCTGCCTCACTAGCATCTCAAAAGCAGATTTAGTATCCCTGCCCATAATATAAGCCTTTCCATTGTGTTTAACCTGAAGGTAAGGAAATAAATCACTACTCGCTAACTTATAGTGGTTGCAGAGTTCTAAAATCCAAAATTTGCTCATTCTCTATAAATTGGTCAAACATATAAGTTCCTGCTTTTCCCATCTGTGCAACAAATTATTACCCTCCCAGTAAGAATTTTTCTGTGTCCCAAAAGTTGAAAATAGGACCATAGCTTCCTATGTAGCAAAGGGGCAGAGCCTTAAACCACACACCCAGAGTAGCCTGGACAAACAGAGTCTGAAACTACAAATGTCTTTAGACCTTAGCCACCCATGGAAGATACTGTAACTGACAGTCGATAGCCCTTGCCCTACCTGTACCCATGGTTTAGAAGGTTGTAACTGTTACTCTAACAAATGCTTTAATTTGTGCCAGCATAATAATATTTTTTTCAAAATTAGGGATTCCATCCCCCCTTTTCCTTAGATTGAAACATAGCCTCCCGAGCCACCCTGGATTGCCTGCCTCCCAATAAACAAAAAATCATTTAGTGCCAATGCTGAACATTGTGGGAGGTATTTCTAAGGAAGTACTGAAATAAATAAACCTAAGGGAACCATCATTCTCTGCCTCCATCCAGGACAAAATTAGTTTGTCCCACGCCCCTAGAACTTGATTAATGCTCGTCAAAAGGGGTTCATTCCAACTAAAAAGCGTTTCCCAGCCCTTCTCTTTGCCAAACGTTCTTTGCGCTTGGAAACTGTTATAGCTCTCACATTCCCACAGTAAACAACAGTTTTCAAGCACTCCCAAATAGTGGTAGCTAAAAAGTCTTGCAGGATTATGAACAGGAACTCCCGTATAACCCCTTCAATGTGGGAAATTACTTTCTTATCCCTGAGCAGATTACAGTATCATTCAGCCACCAGTATTTTGTGAACCCTCTAGAAGGCACAAGCTGCATTTCAACCACACTGGTGCATGATCAGACAACTAATTAATTAACTTCAATATCTACTGTCTACCCTACCCCTTACCCTCCCTCACCAAATAAGAATCTATCTTCAAGTAGGAATTATGAACAGGTGAAAAAGATGTATAATATTTCTCCTCATACAGAAAAAAGCAACTGGGATATCCAAATGAATCATCAATGTAGAAACATGTGCATGTGTCATAAGTCAAAACATCGACGATAATGAAGGTGCAGGCAATATGGTAAGGAAGTATACATAACAAATTTTATGCACTCAAAATCATAGTGTCATGAGTATTGGGATAAAAGAACTAAAAACATAAAAAATATTTTAAATAATATATATTTTTTTAAATTATGTTTTATTATATGACACTTCATTATCGTCGATGTGTTTTGACTTGACACTGCACGTTTGTACATTTGATGATTCATTGGATTATCCCTGATAAATACTTTACTCTTCACTGATTCCATTATATTCCATAGTAATTCCGTGTTCTCATTATTCAATATTTGACCATTTCTATCCACTTTTTATTTTTTCATGATTTTATTATATTTCACGTATGCTTTTGATTTAATATTTAACATTAGTTGTATGTACATTTATACGGTGTGTTTTTAATTTTATCTTTGTGTTTTTTTATGCTAGACCCATGAGGCAGGCGCTTGTCGACGAAACATGACCGTGTTGGGTTTTTCTTACACAATAAAGGACGGCTGTTATCTCTTCTTGAAGGCCCGGTGTTTTTTTTTCTGTATGTTCTGTATGCTTGTATGCTGCAAAACCCTCTCTTTTGTGCCTGGTAATATTTCTCCTCAAAATGTCTCTCCCTAAATATCCACTAATGACAAAGTGGCCAAAAATTTCTGCAAAGTTTTCCTACCCTGTTTGGCTATCACCCCTCCCCTAAACTAGGTCTCCCACCAAATTAAAATCCCCTCCTATCAATAGAATCCCCTCCTTAACTTGCAAAACCTTCTCTAGTAACATTTCCAGAAATTTACCTGCCCCATATTCAGGGCAAACACACACCAGTGTCACTTGTACCCCTGTACCCCCCACCCTCTTTCTTATATTCCTTATCCACATCACTGTGACCCATAATGCAAATAAGATACCATCCCCCTTTTTTTCTTTCAAGCTGATTGCCATACACATTAGAACAAGTCCTTAGAGACCTGCAACTTTTCATATACTTTCATAAGATGAGTTTCCTGCACATTCAGCAGTTTCATTTCTTTAGAAGCAATTGCCTCTTACAAGGAGAGATTAAACCTTTAACTTAATAGTAACTACTTTAAGTCTCATATGATTCCACTACCATGGTGCTAACTGCTCTTCCTATATAACATAATAGCCCTCACAGAAATGTGGCCAAGCTTCCTACATAACCTTCCCTACATCCCATCTCCTCTCCCACTCCTAACACCCCTCTCTTCCCGTACAGAACCTCTCCTTCCCCACCCCTCATCACCCTCTCCCAAATGCACTCTCCCACTCTCTCCCCATGACTTCCCAAGATAACAGCAAGGCTACCTGCTCGTCATGTCACCCCCAATATATTCACCCTAACACACTCTCACATTCATCCCCATTACCAGGCATCAAATCATTCCCTTCCCGCCTATTCTTAGTCCCTGCATACCCACACAGTCACCACAACAATGTACGAACATCCAGTCCCAGGCCTCGAATCGTAGGTACATAAGTATTGCCATACTGGGACAGACCAAAGGTCCATCAAGTCCAGCATCCTGTTTCCAACAGTGGCCAATCCAGGTCACACATACCTGGCAAGATCCCAAAAAAGTTCAATACATTTTATGCTGCTTATCCCAGAAATAAGCAGTGGATTTCCCCAAGTCCATTTTAATAATGGTCTATGGACTTTTTCTTTAGGAAGCCGGCCAAACCTTTTTTTAACCCTGCTAAGCTAACCACCTTTACCACGTTCTCTGGCAATGAATTCCAGAGTTGAATTACACATTGTGTGAAGAACAATTTTCTCCAATTCGTTTTAAATTTACTACTTTGTAGCTTCATTGAATGCCTCCTAGTCCTAGTATTTTTGGAAAGAGTAAACAGACGCTTCACGTCTACCCTTTCCACTCCACATCATTACATCCAGGACATTGCAACAGTAAAAATCCAAATTCAGCTTTGCAACAAGATCTTCAACGGCCATTCTCTTCCTCCTCAGAAGATGGATCTCCGCATCGCCCTGTGACCTCATAGGTTGAGCTGGCAAATCCATCACTTGACATCGAAATTGAGCCAATTTCAGCGCAGATGCTTTCCATGATTGCTCCACATGCAATATGGGTATTTACAGTTTTATTTAATACAGACCTTGCTTTTATTTATGTATTCTTGTATACCACTGTTATCCAAAAACATGCTTCGGTTCAAAGTGCCTTACAATTTACATTCTAGTTGAGAGTTACATTTGTGTTTAATCGTTATGGCATATAGAGGACACCGATGGTCTATAGAATTTTTCTGAAGGGCAGTTTTGGGGGAGGTAGGATGATAGTTTATGTGGTTATCTGAAGGATTTTCATGAGGTAGGTTTTTAGAGGTGGGACGTTGACAGAGGCAGGACAATAGTTTGTGTGGTTTTCTGAAGTTTTGATGAGGTAGATTTGTTGAGGAAGATTTGTAGAGGTAATACATTGATAAGCTTACGATTTAGCTATAGAATATTTTTAAAAGGTATGCTTCATTTCTTTCCTGAATTGAAGGTAGTTAGTGATGCTTCTTGTGGCTTTTGGTATTGAGTTCCACCATTGGAACCCAGGTAGCTAAACCTGCTGTGTAAATGACTTTATAGTTTATGTTTCTGCAGTTAGCTAGGCAAGGAATAGATGGTCTTTGCTTTCTGGGCTTGCCTTTCTTGGGGATAGCTCAATCTCTTATCTCTCTCAGTTCTTCTATAGTGTACTGAACCATTTTGTTGTTACTGCTGCTATTTGACTGTCCAGTGATGATGTTTATTGCGAATGATTCATAATTTTTATTTGTTACATAGTAGATGACGGCAGAAAAAGACCTGCAACGTCCATCCAGTTGCCAACAAGATAAACTCACAAGTGCTACTTTTTTGTGTTACCTTACCTTGTTTGTACCTGTCCTTTCAGGGCACAGACCGTATAAGTCTGCCACGCACTATCCCCGCCTCCCAACCACCAGCCCCACCTCCCACCACTGGCTCTGGCACAGACCGTACAAGTCTGCCCAGCACCATCCCTGCCTCCCGCCACCGGCTCTGCCACCCAATCTCGGCTAAGCTCCTTAGGATCCATTCCTGTTGAACAGGATTCTCG